>NC_064411.1:630000-930000 GCF_023375975.1 Astyanax mexicanus
CGGACCAAAGAGTCTAAAAGCGGAGAGGCTGCGCATTTCTAGCGCAGAAAAACGGACCAAAGAGTCTAAAAGCGGAGAGAGTGCGCATTTCTAGCGCAGAAAAACGGACCAAAGAGTCTAAAAGCAGAGAGAGTGCGCATTTCTAGAGCAGAAAAACGGGGCAAAGAGTCTAAAAGCGGAGAGAGTGCGCATTTCTAGCGCAGAAAAACGGACCAAAGAGTCTAAAAGCGGAGAGGCTGCGCATTTCTAGCGCAGAAAAACGGACCAAAGAGTCTAAAAGCAGAGAGAGTGCGCAAAATTTATTTGAGTTCAAACAACGTATGGGTTTACACTGCAAGAGTGTGTGATAGAGTGTGAGAAAAAGAATGGTACTGATACCAGAGCGTCCGTCCGTCTGTGTGTGTGTGTGTGTGTAAGGTCATACAGCTTGTCTTAAGGGCTGAATCCGGTTATAGTGAGGAGGATAAAGTGGTCAGTGTGTTTGTGCACGGTCAGTAATCCTTCACTGACTGCAGTGGGAACAAACGCTTTCCCTGATGAGTGTGTGTGTGTGTGTGTGAGTGAGTGAGTAAGCCCACACGGATTTGAGATGGTTTGAGACGGTGTGTGTGTGTGTGGTAATGTGAATTGCAGTAGGATATATGGATGATACTGATTGCTAAGGCTCTTGTGTGTGTTTGTGTTTAGTTCAGTAATACTAAGCAGAGGCTGAGCTAAAGCCACTTAAACAGAGATATATAGAGCGTGTGCTCCCACAGTCTCACACACACACACACACACACACACTATCCTCCTTACTGTCCTTTCACTTTTTTATTCTGCACACACTTTTAGGCACGCAAAGCCATTTTTCCTGATTATTTCATTTACACACCATTTTACTGGACTTACTATCTTTATCTTTGACAGTGTTGTGTAAACTAAGATTTTTCAAATTGATGTTTAATTTCATGATGTCTCTTAATATTAAACTCCTTAATTACGGCAACTTTTAGACTCTTTGGCCCGTTTTTCTGCACTAGAAATGCGCACTCTCTCCGCTTTTAGACTCTTTGGCCCGTTTTCTGCGCTAGAAATGCGCACTCTCTCCGCTTTTAGACTCTTTGGCCCCGTTTTTCTGTGCTAGAAATGCGCACTCTCTCCGCTTTTAGACTCTTTGGCCCGTTTTTCTGCGCTAGAAATGCGCACTCTCTCCTCTTTTAGACTCTTTGGCCCGTTTTCTGCGCTAGAAATGCGCACTCTCTCCGCTTTTAGACTCTTTGGCCCCGTTTTTCTGCGCTAGAAATGCGCACTCTCTCCGCTTTTAGACTCTTTGGCCCGTTTTCTGCGCTAGAAATGCGCACTCTCTCTGCTTTTAGACTCTTTGGCCCGTTTTCTGCGCTAGAAATGCGCACTCTCTCCGCTTTTAGACTCTTTGGCCCCGTTTTTCTGCGCTAGAAATGCGCACTCTCTCCGCTTTTAGACTCTCTGGCCCGTTTTCTGCGCTAGAAATGCGCACTCTCTCCGCTTTTAGACTCTTTGGCCCCGTTTTTCTGCGCTAGAAATGTGCACTCTCTCTGCTTTTAGACTCTTTGACCAGAAAATAGACATTCATTGATAGTGCGCGTTATACACCCAAAAATATGGTAACCAGACTAAATGTACAGAACAAAACCCTGGTCCAGACTTTCAGGAGTACAAAGTGTTTTAAACTGGGTTAAAGAGAAGTTCTGGGCATTTATTGTACATGACATTAAAATAAAATGAGCACCCATGCTAAAACAAACAAAAAGGTGCATCCTGCAGCAACAAGAGTGTAAGGCTACGTTCACACAGCAGGTTAAAGTGTCCCAAATTCGACTTTCTGACTAGATATAATATTTAGTTTAGGCATAGTGATCTTTTTATTGTGACCCGTATCTGACATGTGTCTGAACAGTTTGTGCTTTCTAAGTGCAAATTTGTAGGAGCGATGCTTCACCTTAAGTTTCACTTTAATCCTTGTCAGAATCTCAAGAGCTGTGCCTGAGTTTAGACTGCAGCTGAGCTTATCAACAAGAATTAGCTTCAGCTGGATGAAAAGCACACATTATTCATCCACGGTCAGGTTTTTTAATTTTTTTATTGGCCAATTCATTAGGAACACAGCGTGGCTTTAACTTAAGCCTTCTAAAAAAGAATTAGGAAACACATCAGTTTAAATATTTATGAGACTTGGTATTTTCCACCACTTAAAATCATACTCAGGGTTCATTTCCATTCTCCTCACAATCTTTTTCCTTCTGTTTGAAGTAAAATAATTTTGATTCTGATCTGGCTGCATCACCACAAAATGAATAGGTAGTGTATTTCAATGCCACATACTCATCCTTAGTGTTACACCAGGCCCACTTACAATGTTTGCTGCCAAAAAGCTCTATCATGGTCTCATCTGACCAAAGCACACGATCCCAGTTACATTCCCAGTACCGCCTGGTTTTTGATGGGGCTCTGACTGTAGTATATAAGGCCATCTGCAGGTGAGGAGAGGCTATTTTCTTGTAGCTGTTGCCTGATTTATGAAGGCGACACACATCTGCCTGACTTGAATAGTGTGTTCTCTGTTTTCTTTCCCATGTTTAAGAGTAAGTACAAGAAATAGGCCCCTGTGTAACGCCATATTTATACCCCAGGGAAACAGGAAGAGATGAATTACTAATTAAAGGTTCCTAGATACTTTTGATCTATTTCATAAACTAGAGTGAAAATGACATGGTTCAAAAATATATTTATTTCCAAGAAATTGTTAAGGGTGATAATCTGGATCTGGAACAGGTCATTTTATGAAAATAATTATTTCTTAGATTTAAAAAAAAAAAAATGATTCACTTTAGTTGAAGGTTGCTTTTTTCAATTTTTTTGTCAAAGTGAGATTATGCTACAGCAATAAAAATGACATTTATTTAAAGGCTTTTAACACCTTTTAATTAGGGGTTGCAACGTTCAAGTTTAAAAATGCCTTTGTTGAGGGTGTTTGCTAATTTTTTATTTGCATTTTATTTGCAGGCGTCCCCAGTACGCTGGTGTGTAGTCTAAAATGTGTCCCCAGTTTTAATGTAAGCAAGTTCAGCTTTCTCCTTACTGTCCTTTCACTTTTTCCCCTCCCTCCTTTTTCCATTCTCTCCATATCTGTTCCTTTTCTTCCATTAATGCTGACTTTTCTCACTCGTCTTCACCCATCTTTGTCCCCCTCATCCCCCTCCCCCCCCCCTTCTCTCTCTCAGGGGCTTCGTGGTTTCTGAAAGCTTTTTGTATGTTTCCCATCCCTCTTACTCTCTTTGTCCAGGAAAAAATACATCCGCATGAAACAAGAGACAGATGGAGAGAGACTCTGTGTGTGTGTGTGTGTGTGTGTGTGTGTGTGTGTGCGTAAGCAATCGGTGACGAATCCGTCCCCAAATAGGTGTCAAAGCAGATGAGTGACTGTCAGTGTTTTGTGTGCAGATCAACAAAAAAAGAGGATAAAAACACACAGAGCAGCAGCAGCAGTTCTGTTTTTACATTTTTATGAAGTCTTCATCATCGCCACCGTCATCATCATGCCGTCATCATTAGTAAACAAACTCAGAGAAAAAGCTTCATCCTGGACTTTTCTTGTTCTCGTTCTTGTTATAAACAGTATCAGGTAACTGTGATCTTTAAAGCAGCCCAGTCAGGACAGTAGGCACCCCCCTTCAGCCTGAACTGCTTTTATAACAGACCCCCGCTGATCTGGAACCAGCGTAGGGTCTTTTAATTTAGCATTGGTTAAATTAATTAATTAATTTAATTGTTTAATTTTTATATAGTATTAAACTTTGTATAATGAAGAAATTAATTTTCTTTTTTTTTTTTTCAATTTTTAGTTCAGAATTTTTGCCTTTCGCATGAGTTTCTCTTGATTTTCTGATTTTCCTATTTTTAACTTTGTATAATGAAAATCTAAATTACTTTAATTACACGACGCAAAAATGGAACAAAACTGAAAATCTAGAAAATATAAAAAAAATCAATGAAAACCTTTCTTCACTATACTAAAATGAAAAAAAAAAAAGTTTATTTTTACCCATTTTTCTATATTTGATTAATATTTTTTCTTATTAATATTCATTTTCTTTTATTTGTACTTGAGAAAAGTGCAAATATTTTTTTTAATTGTTTAAAACTCTTGTACTAACGGAGAACCACTGATAGTTCAGCGAACAAGTAAAAAAATATCTGTTGCATAAAAATGTTTAACTCATTTATGACATTAATTTACAATAATATAAAACCAGGGGGCTTGAGTTTTGTTACAGAATTCCAGTACCCTGAAGTGAACAATGCTTTTTCCTTTTTTGTCAACTCAATATTCAATATTTACTAATAATAATGGATAGCAGTTGGTATATTTAATAATATACTTACAGAATGTAATTTACAACACAGTTCTCAGTACCATAAAAGCACTGCACTTGAGTTGAGAGCCCTATTTGTAGCCTCATTTCAATAAATGCTATGTTTTTAATGTAATGCTAATTCATAGAGATATAGATACATTTTTTGAAATATTAACTCAAAGAAAATGCTGATTCGTATTTTATATTATGTTTTTGAGGCAGTGCTTGAAGTGACTCATTACCAAAATCTTTATAGGGAAATCTTTAGATGTCGAATGTCGGAGCTAAGAATGACGTCATACCCGCGATAAAGTCATTTTAGATAAACATTTATTTAAATTTACACTGTTTCAAAACTTTTCTATAAACATGTAACTAAAGACTGAATTTACCACAACTGGTTAAACAACCTTTCTGTTGCTAACTGGTATGTCCTACTTTTTTTTATACTACTGTTAAAGTGCAGTGTGGGGCGGCCATCTTGGATTTTAAACTCGGGGGTTGAAAAGGCTCTTGACTTTTCAAATAATAAATCTGAACCACTGGAAACAATCCAATAAAAAATTCAAACGAGTTCAGAAATATCTATTTTTAACCCTTTCAGACCCTGTGTCCTATACAGTGTCCACCATAACAGACCATGAGTCAGCCAATGAAACGGAAGCTTAGCCCCGCCCACTGCACTGAAAAAAACCCCAAAAAAAAAACAACAACTCAGACATTAGGGGACGACAGCATGAGAGCCTATGAAGCAAATAAGAGCTCATCTTTACTGATCTAATTTTATGTGATTAAGAAAACGTTTTAAATTATATTTAGGTTTGATTGTGAAACACAGCTGTCCAATAAAATTGAATATATATTTTATTAATTTTGTCATTTTATAACAGAATATCAACATATGCCTTTGTGTGAATTAGAAAAACAGAAAACAGCATTTTTTTTTTTTATTCAATTCTGAAAGGGTTAAGTAACGCAAGACCAGATTCTGATGTTTATAAACGGAAACAGCCAAAATACTGTAAACTCAAGGTCAGATTTTTGTTTCAGAAACAGATTTTTTAATAGTTTGTATCACTTGGGTTAACAACGTATTAAAAAGTTATTTGGGCTACTGCGCTTGCGCAGATCTCCACATTGAAGAGGTCTTTCACTAGACTCTCCTTCAATCACGGTGTAACTAGCTAGCTGATTGGCTCTTTTTGTAAAAGGGCGTGACTTTATTCGTAAACAGACATTTTAATCAGTGACACCACTTCTAGCACTGCACTGGGGGAAACTCGTGACTAATGATCACTAATGATATTTTATATCAGCCTGTAGTGGTAAATAAATCCATATATGTCCAGAGTAATTTAGTTAACTTTGTAAATCAGTTCAATAAAATGAATTTTTATTAAAAAACAATCAGAAAAAGTTCAGAAAAACGATCCATTCAGGAGACGGAAGAAAGACAGGCCTCCCAGCGTTTGGGACAGTGGTTCTCAAACCCTTACTGTTCAGATCATAATGTTCAATGCAAGATATATGAGGATAAAGAGCAGCAGAGCTGGAGTGTCAGCTTATTATCATGTACTTTAACAGGCTAAATCAGCTGGAAAAAAAAAAGTTTAAGAAAACAACAGAATTTTCAACCAGATCTGTCTCTGCTGAATCTGCAGTGAATATTTATGACGGGAAATAATTTCACTGTGTTATTATGCAAAAAAGAAAAAGAAAAACTGAACTGCTTGAATTTTTGCACCAGGAGTAAAGCAGCATAAAGTTATCCAAAAGCAGTGTGTAAGACTGGTGGAGGATAGTATGTCAAAATGAAAACTGTTTTTTTTTTGTTATTTCAGCCATTTCTTATTTTCTGCAAATAAATTACTTTTTTTTTTTTTTTTTTTTTTTTACAGATTTTTGCAAAATTAAAATTTGCACCCCCTTTTTTTTTTTTTAACAAATTAAGGAAGTACCAGCATTTAGATGTTTAAATAGGAATAGTCTGAATATTGTTGTGGTTGTGGTCATTTCCAACATCTACTTTTATCATTTTTGACTGTTTCATCTTTCAATAACTAAATATTAGTTTGATCATTTTATATGATTTAAGGTTAATTTTGTTTTCTTTTTATTGTACTTAGCTTATTCTTTACTAATGTCCTTATCTAGGGTGATTAAATATTATTTTTTTCAATTTCAGTCCCAGATTATTGTAAATGTTTGGCTCCTGTGAAAATGAGTCTTCAAAGCAAAATAAGGGTATATTGAATTATTGATCAAGTTTTCATTATTCGATAATCCCATTTTTATGTTTTATACAGTGTATATATATATATATATATATATATATATATATGTGTCCTTCAGCAGCTGTTCAATATCCTCCACTTAATGAGTTTTAATGTCTTCTAAGCTGTTTAAAAAATATATTTTTGTTCTTTTCTGAGAAAAAGCACTAAGGAAAGTCCATCAAAAGTCCCATTAATGGTTGAAAATGTGTGTGTATCTCTTTAAGCTGCTCAGTGCCGGGGGTACAGAGTGATAAATCCTGATATATAAATTAAATACTCTGTACTGTGAGCGCAGACAGGACTGCAGGGGTGCCTAAAGACCTGGACCAAGCTTTAAACACACAGAGGAGACCCAAACACCTGATCAGCACAATTCATTGATCTCGACCTGCAACATGTTGGAGTTACTAACATGACAATTTTCATATAATCAGGAACAAAACATCAACATCATTCATTCAGTCAGAAACAGTACGAGAATCCCCCCGTCAGTCACCCTAACGCAGGGCCTTCAGATCGTCAGTCGTGGTGAGGGGGAGAGTGTGTGTGTGTGTGTGTGTATAAATGATCTTAAGCCTTCACTTTGTTAGTACATGAAAATAAATATAAACTTATAATGCTGTAGTGATTTCACATTTAAAAACAGAAAAAAAAATCAAACGTTTTCCAGGAATCAAAAGTGTTAGATGCTTAATAGTGCAACAAATCAGTCAGCTTTCATTAAAAAGAACGAATATTTACACATACACAATAAATTAAAACAAACAAAAAAGAAAAAAAGAAAAAGAAGCCAAACCACAAAAAAAAAAAAAAACAGAGCGAGATTAATGCCAGTGTTCGTTTTTTATGTAGCGTATTTTTCGCGCTATAAGGCGTGCTTAAAATCCTTATGTATGAATTTTGTCAGTCAGGTATCAGTTGAGTTATAGAGTTTTACAGGAGTTTCAGTTTAGTTCTCCAGCACCGAGACTGGAGCATTATTAGCATTAGCCGCTAACCGTGCTAAGCGCTAGCTCTCTTGTTTGTTCAGAGACGAGTATTATCAGCCTGCCGCCTGCTGCTAACCCTGGC
This sequence comes from Astyanax mexicanus, assembly GCF_023375975.1. Classification (NCBI taxonomy): domain Eukaryota; kingdom Metazoa; phylum Chordata; class Actinopteri; order Characiformes; family Acestrorhamphidae; genus Astyanax; species Astyanax mexicanus. Next base: position 637,724 of record NC_064411.1, read on the forward strand.
TAGCACTGCTGGAGCTGTGCCATTAGCATTAGCAACTAGCCACGCTAAGTGCCAAGTGGTCAGCTGCTAATGCTAATGCAGCCTTAATGCAGCTAATCTGGACACTAATCTCTTACTCTTACAGTTTACTATAAAAATAAACAGAAGTGCTTTACTCACCCAAATAAACAGTTTTCAGGAGAGAAATCTGTGTAGATTAACATCCAGCACTTTTGTTTTATTTTTAAAGAATTACAGTTTGCATTACTAAACTTAGCTCAGCTTTACAGGCTGCTAAATAAATTAGAAGGAAAAAACAGGCCACACCTTTGTTCCTTATTTTTGTTGCTTGAAATGTGCCTCATAATTCGGTGCTCCTTATGTATGAAAATAGACCAGAAAACAGACATTCATTAATAGTGTGCCTTATAGTGCGAACAGTACAGTATGTAAGTGTGTTTGTATGAGTGTATGGTTTATAAAATCTTTATTTTTTTTTTTTAAGCAGGACAGTGCATCAACTGGAAGTTCTGGAGATGGATGCATTAAATTGAAGCCTGATCTGCTGCTGCTGTTGCTGTTAATGTGACTATATTGTGCTGTGCCGTGCCGAGGCATTAAATAAACAGAAAAAAAACACACACACACAAAAAAAATAAATAAATAAAAAAACTGCATTACAACAGCACCCCCTGCTGGAGGCACGACTGCATGTACGGGCACGACACACCCTGCGGGCTGGAATAAGCTCATTTGTTCACAGTAGGATGATCATGCTTACAGATTATATATATTACGATTTGAACCGTTCCACATACACTTGAAGATTATAAGCATCCATTAAAAAAAAAGAAAGAAAAAAAAAGACAGTATACTGTTGTTCCCCATATTTGGCAAAAAAAAGAAAGAAAAAAACAATCTGAAAACAGATAAATAAAAAAAAAAAGGGCGTACTTTCGATTTTAAACCTTGATTGCTGATCCAGGCCCAAGTTCCAAAATGTCATAATGTACGACAATAAATATATATATATATATATATATTTATATATTCAGATTAATGCTAATTACATCAGGATTTAATATCACAATATATAGCCACGCCATAATCGCCACAGCCCTAGAGTATATGTGCATGTTCTTATGAAAGCTAAACTGTAAGTGTGTGTGTGTTTATGTGTGTAAGATGTGTGTAAGATGTGTGTAAGGTGTGTGTAAGGTGTGTGTAAGGTGTGTGTGTGTGTTGAAGCAGAGCCCCCTTGTGGTGGAGAGACTGCAGTGTCTCTCTGTAAGGCCTCTTTACACTTTGGACTGCAGACGCGCGGATAACGGCAGCACTCACCACAACGCTTCTAGTGACACTGTTGACTGTACAGAACTTTACATTAACGATCAATAACACATCTAATCAATCAAAATTAAACGCTACCCAACACCTCCAGTCAGCTCCTGGTCCTTTACACTTCCAGTTAAGTAGGATAATAGGGTCAGTGGGTTAAGAATGTGTATGTATGAATGCGCGCGTGTGTGTGTGTGTGTGTGTGTGTGTGTGTATGAGTGTGAGAGAGCACACAATGGCTGTCAAAGGTCATTGTTTGAGTCACAGTTTCACAGCACAGATAAAGCAGGATCACTGCCAGTGACAAATATAATTAAATTAAATAAATTAAATTTAATATATTTAATATTATAGACATTAATGTTGTTTAAGGATAATGCCCATATATAACATGTTGAAGTAAATGTGTAAAAGTCCGTAATGTATATATTTTAATATATTATTTATTTATTTTCCCATAATTTAATTTTTTTTTTTATTCTCTTTTCGCTCCATTTTTCTCCAAATTTAAAGTGAAGTCAGACTCCGCCTCTTTTTGAACTGTTGCTGATTCAGCATTGCCGAGTAGCATCACAGCGCTAACACTCGGAGGAAAGCGCAGCGACTCTGTGGTTCTGATACATCAGCTCACAGATGCAGCCTTGTGCTGATCCACATCACCCTTTGGAGTGATGAGGGGAAAGAGAGAGCGCCATCTACTGTACTGTACCCACCCAGAGAGAGAAATGCCAATTGGCCAATCTCCAGATCATAGTACCGATCATAGTGACAGTGCCGTAGACCGCTTGACCACTTGGTGCCCCATATTTTGATGCAATTTTAAACTGCTGCTTATTTTATACTATCACACCATACCTTAAACACTAGGCCTATTTTTAATTTAATTCTAGTACGCACATTTTTAATAAGTATTTGATTTCATTTAATACCCAGTATCCAGTAGTAACAATGTCTTTTATTTTCTTTTTTTACTCAAACTTTTTGCAAAGATCACATGAGAGAACATGCTGAATTTTTTAAATTTTAAAAACGATGTTCTCAAACTTTTGACAGGCATTGTGTGCATGAGTGTGAATGTGTGTGTAGGTAGTTCGTTTAAACTGTACAACAAACGGCACAAAAATGAGGCATTTGTATATTTGTGTATATATGTGTGTGTGTGTGTGTGTGTGTTTGTGTGTGTGTGTGTGTGTGGGGGGGGGTATTAAAAATGCTTGGGGCGACTGGAGATTAGTTGCGTAACATGTCAGTAAGTTTGCGCACAGTCATCGGTAACACCGTCCAACAAGCTAAATAAATATATCCTTAAAACAGCCGTCTACCTTCACCTAAACCCATCCCTCCATCCATTCACTCACTCATCCGCCCCTCTCCACACCCTCACCTCCTCCTCTCTCTCTTTCTTTAATATATCTCTATATTTATCCTCTTTCTAAACCCCAGCCCCTTACTTCTCAAACTATTATCTCTCTCTCCCTCTCTCTCTCTCTCTCTCTTTCGTTCCTTCGTTCTGTTTACCCTCCCTCCCTCCCTCCCTCCCTCCCTCCCTCTCTCGGTTTCTATGTGAAGTTCTGCAGGGGCTGGCTGACCCGTAGGCAGCTCCAGTACAGCGCTCTGGCCAGCGTCACCACCACCAGCAGCAGCACAGCCGCCCACGCAGCGTAGATCCCCCCATACACCTGCGCCTGAGACCACGTCCCCGCCTGGAGGAGGGAGGGAGGGAGGGAAGAGGGGGTGAGGGAGAGAGAACAAGAGAAAAAGAGGGAGAATTATAATTAATGGGAAGTATTTCTTAAAGCAACAGTTCCTTAGATGTGCAGTTTTTATTTTAAACTGAAAGCAGTAATACTGTCGGGTTGTGAAGGAGGAAAACATATACAAATATATGTGCATCAGTGTCCCGACACAACCAGCCCTGCAGGGTCTAATATATTCTAATATATATATGGCAGAATCTCATGAATGAAAAAAATAACAAAGCAATATACTTTAAAACACAGAATTTCACTCAATTTCACAATTTTTTTTTTTACATTAACCTGAATTAAAAGTACTTTTCCACGTGCTCTGTGTAACTACACACTTTCACCAGAGAGGTCTTCTTTACGTAGTTCAGACTGATCTCCGGGTTTAGCTTTAGCTCTCCGGGTTTAGCTTTAGCTCTCCGGGTTTAGCTTTAGCTCTCCGGGTTTAGCTTTAGCTCTCCGGGTTTAGCTTTAGCTCTCCGGGTTTAGCTTTAGCTCTCCGGGTTTAGCTTTCGCTCTCCGGGTTTAGCTTTCGCTCTCCGGGTTTAGCTTTCGCTCTCCGGGTTTAGCTTTAGCTCTCCGGGTTTAGCTTTAGCTCTCCGGGTTTAGCTTTAGCTCTCCGGGTTTAGCTTTAGCTCTCCGGGTTTAGCTTTAGCTCTCCGGGTTTAGCTTTAGCTCTCCGGGTTTAACTTTAGCTCTCCGGGTTTAACTTTAGCTCTCCGGGTTTAGCTTTAGCTCTCCGGGTTTAGCTTTAGCTCTCCGGGTTTAGCTTTAGCTCTCCGGGTTTAGCTTTAGCTCTCCGGGTTTAGCTTTAGCTCTCCGGGTTTAGCTTTAGCTCTACCTCTCCGGGTTTGCTTTAGCTCTCCGGGTTTAGCTTTAGCTCTCCGGGTTTAGCTTTAGCTCTCCGGGTTTAGCTTTAGCTCTCCGGGTTTAGCTTTCGCTCTCCGGGTTTAGCTTTAGCTCTCCGGGTTTAGCTTTAGCTCTCCGGGTTTAGCTTTAGCTCTCCGGGTTAAGCTTTCGCTCTCCGGGTTAAGCTTTCGCTCTCCGGGTTTAGCTTTAGCTCTCCGGGTTTAGCTTTAGCTCTACCTCTCCAGGTTTGCTTTAGCTCTCCAGGTTCAACTTTACATTTCCAGGTTTAGCATCATCTCTCCGGGTTTAACTTCTCTCTAGGTTTAGTGTAAGATTTCCAAGTTTAGCATCATCTTTCTGGATTCAGCTATAGCTCTCTGGCTTCAGGATAAACTTGAACCACCTTAAGAATGGCGTATTGTACAGCGAGACTGTTCAAACACAGCAGATATCTGGAAGATATTAATCGGGCATACTCTGTACATTTACACTGTGAGATTTTAAGATACACAGGGGCTTGAATTTAAATATTGGCTAAGACCAGAGTAGGAGAGAAACTGCCATCCTCTCCCATCATTACACATGATCAATGAATTTTGTAAGCTGCAAAATGTTTAATTAAAAGTTATTTTTGTGTATTATGTTTTTTTGGACTGTACTGGAACATTTACATTTTTATTACATTTTTATATTTTAGAAACATTATACAAATCATTTTTGATGCCAGCAACACTGCCTAACTTTCTGTTCACTCACAATCAGTCCAGCTGCTGAGATGCTGAAGAGCAAGCAGAGCAGGAAACACCACATGCTCCGCCTCCTCGGGTACCGCTGGCCAATCGAGGAGCTGCAGAGCGAGGGAGAAACAGAAAACAGAGAAAAGGGTGAGAATAAGGGAAGAGAAAAGACTAAGAGACTGTTTGAAGAAACGGGACACTTACACTTTTCTGCAGTGGGGACATCTGGCCAGCGTCCTGTCAGTAAACTCTGTCCACTGAAATGTTGCAGAAACGATATCGGTATTAGAGATTAAACAATGAATACATGTTACTGCATTAGCTGTAGGGATGCTTGTTACTGATACTGGTGTTTAAAAGATAAAAAGGTACAGGAACAATGAGTAACAGTTTTATGTTATTGCTGTACGTACTGTACTGTTAGGAGTACTGTACTGTTACAATATAAAACACTAAGGTGCGCATCAAGCTACGGCATAGGGCAGGGTGTGCGGTGCACGGCGATGCGTAGCGCTCAGCTTCCAGTGTGTTAGCTTGTTATGCTAATTGGCTAGCGGTGTCCAGTAGGGGTGTGACGAGACACTAATATCACGAAACGAGACACAATACCTGGTTCATGAGAACGAGACGAGACAAGATTAAATTAAACTTGTCTTATATAACAATAAGTGCAAACCATAACCAGTCATATTAAGACTATGCGCTTGAAGTGAAACAGAGACAGAACATGTTTTTAAATACAGTACAGAGCTAAGGGATTAGTACAGCTGTCTATGAAACAGTCACGTGTAGGATTTACTTACAGTATTTATATATGGTTTGTATCTTGTTGGTCTCTCTGTTACCGTTTATTGTTTCCATTGGAGCCAAAATGCAGCCAGACATACAACTTAAAAGTAGCAGAAGCATCTTCTATACAAATACCTGAATTTTCACACCCCTAGTATCTAGTTTGCTGGTGCTGTTTTACACCGCCCAGCTCTGTTTCATGCGTAGCATGAAAGCGTTATAACCGTCATTGCTAACAAAGCTAACCTGAACAATGCTAACAGCGATAGCTAATATCTAAATGTTTAACTAGAACTAGAATTAACTCTGGTGTGAAATCATTCCCAGCTCCAAGATCTGACATACGAGGTATGCAGAATCAGTCTCAACTAACTAAGTTAAGTAAAGCTGAGCTAAGTATACAAATTTAATGGTTAAAAAAAAAGGCTGGGAGCAGTAGCATTACTGGCTAATTGCTAGCGCTAGCCATGGTTAGCGCTACTAAATGCCACCTGACCTGAAACCCTGAGTGTTTTCCGGTAAACTAGGGTGATATTAGCTAGCAGTTCTTCACAGGTAGCTTGTTTTAACAAGGCAAAAGAGCTTACGCTTAGCGGCTACTGGTAATACTGCTCCAGCCTTAGTGCTGGAGAACTAAACTGAGACTAGGCGCACTGAGGATTTCTGGGAAAAGTAAAGGATTTTCACTGTGAAAAATACAGTATTCTATATAACTAATGTGGATCTAAAATTTAAATCCCAGTTCAAATCCAACAGCAGCCATATCGAGGAAATCCTAAACCGTGGAAACTCTACTCTGCACGTGTGAGACCGGCATCGTGTGGATTTCCCCATTGTGGGATTAATAAAGGATTATCTTATCTTATCTTGTCTTATGTTATGTTAGGATTATAACAAAAAAAAAAACAGTACCAAGAAGGTGTTGCTGCAGTGGCCACATGACACTCGTGCTCCAGTAGGTTGTGGGTCTGGACTGGCTGGACCGGGGTGTACTGGCCCCAAGTTAATGATCCTCTTACTGCAACACAGAAACAATAATAATAATAATAATAATAATAATAATATTAGATCATCAACAGTAGGCTTGTTATAGCTTGAATGTTTTGGCTTAATGTTCTGTGAACGGGACATATGTCTCCTCTCCCTGTGTCTCTCTCACCAGTACGGCCGCGGGCAGGCGATCCGCTGAGATGTGACCTTGCAGATGAGCAGACAGTTACAGGGACAGCGCACATACTTCTTCCCTGCTGGGGCGTTCTTTATGGGCTAAAGGAGAGAGAGAGAGAGAGAGAAATAAGATCAGGGTGTGGATTAATCAGACAGTGTCCGTGGTGTTTGGGGGCGGTTCTCTTTCTCTGAATAGAGGGATGATGATAGAAAGTGAAACTCGGATCTGCATCACCCAGATACAGTTTCAGTCTAACAGAAAGTGATTGGTCGAAACAGATGACTCGTGAAGTTTAAACAGGATTACTGTGGCCCCGGCTCTGAAAGAAGCTGCGCTTTCACTTCTCTTTCTTCTACCGTTTTGTCTTATTATCATCATCATCATCATCATCATTATCATCATCATCAGTGTGAGAGTCACCCGTTTAAATAGTTAAATTGATGTGTTTTAATCACTCTTCTATGGCTACAGGTAGGCCTGTAACGTTATTTACACTCTCATCTTATTAAACGACAACCTGATGACGACACATGACGTGGGTCAAGCTCGCCTCCCTCAATATTGCTGCTGTTTATTTATTTAGCATGCTATAATGCTGTAAAAATATTTTAAAATTACATTAAATCCTAAAGTTTATCCCCATTAAAACAAAGTTACTGTGACAGGCCTAGCCACAGGTGTATAAAAGCAGCACCTAGACATGCAAAAAAAAAAAACATTAGTGAAAAAATAAAGGTAAACCTAGTTTTGAACCATTTCTTTGTCATCTGTACTTTAATTTTTAGTATTGAAAAAAAATAAAAAGTAAAATGTCTTGTTAAAGCAAGCAAATGTGTTTTATCCGATTACTCGATTAATCGAATCGATTTTTCAGTAAAATACTCGATTACTAGTAGAATCGATAGCTGCAGCCCTAAAAGCTAGTAAGGTTAAGTAGCCGATAGTGGTGTGCCATATCGTATCGTACACGATAATATCGTCAACATTTTTAAATATCGTCAACGATATAATACCCTAAAATATCGTGCCATATCACCCATCCCATTTCCCATTATATATCTACTAGAGACAGATTAAATCTGTATAGTATCATTTATTTTACTTTAATCCTGGATATATGGAGACATTCTGGGTCATTGACTTCTGTTACAAATCTGATAAAATTCTTGTATTTTTTAATATCTCATTTAGGCCTGGGCAATATTATATTGTATGTAATATTTGATTTTTTCTTGCAGTGTATAGTGTATTTAAAAAAAAAATATTTCATTGTCATATCGCCAAGAGTATCGTTATCGCAAAAATACCATGAAATATTGTGATATTATTTTAGGACCATATCGCCCACCCAGCTACTTTATGATCAGTGTATGATTACTGCATTAACTTCAGATGCTATTAAACCAAAAACAATTTAATAATAATATAAACTGACCGGATATTCTCACACATAAGAAAAAAAAAACTCATTAACATTTAGATACCTCAGCTTTTTTTTTTTTAAACATCACTTTTATTTATGATTTCTAATCCTGGCACACGTAGCCTGCTCCCATCCGCTGAAACAGATCCGCCGCACTCCTGCGCTGGATCAGGTGTCCCAGAGATTTAGTTACACAATGACGGATCCACACGAGCCTGCGCGTGTTCTGCTAACTCACTGTAGCCTCGTTGCAGACGCCGCACTTCACCACGTGCTGGTGGATCTTTCCTTCGACGCTGATGAGGGACTGGCACACCCGGCAGCTGATCACCGGGGCGCTGCCGCTCTCGGGCGACGTCAGGGGCGAGTAGGGCGGAGGATCCTCTCCCAACAGCACGGAGGGCTGAGAGGGGCTGGGAAACGGGGGGAAGCCTGAGAGAGAGAAACAGACTTTTAAAAGCTTTTTAATACAGCTCTGGAAAAAAACACCACTTCAGTGTCTGAATCAGTTTCTCTGATTTTGCTATTTATAGGTTTATGTTTGAGTAAAATGAACATTGTTGTTTTATTCTATAAACTACAGACAACATTTCTCCCAAATTACAAATATGAATATCGTCATTTAGAGCATTTATTTACAGCAGAAAATGAGAAATGACTGAAATAACAAAAAAAAAGATGCAGAACTTTCAGACCTCAAATAATGCAAAGAAAACAAGTTCATATTCATAAAGTTTTAAGAGTTCAGAAATAATCAATATTTGGTGGAATAATCCTGGTTGGTTTTTAATCACAGTTTTTTTTTTCATGCATCTTGGCATCATGTTCTTCTCCTCCACCAGTCTTACACACTGCTTTTGGATAACTTTATGCTGCTTTACTCCTGGTGCAAAAATTCAAGCAGTTCAGTTTGGTGGTTTGATGGTTTGTGATCATCCATCTTCCTCTTGATTATATTCCAGAGGTTTTCAATTTGGTAAAATCAAAGATACTCATCATTTTTAAGTGGTATTTTTTTTTTCAGAGCTGTATGTTTGTTTTTAATCGATTGACACAACTAATAAAAATATGTGTATGTTCTCACACAACTATAGCCAACCCGGGTAAAGACAGACTGAATGAATATGCTGATTGCATTGTCTTGCTAATGACCACTATAGAAATCAGGGAGCCATTTTTAACCTAATCATGTAAGAGATAAAGGGAAGTAAGCTAGCTGAGTAAGTGATGCTGAATATTAGAGATTACATAATTCCCTAAAGCTTCTTATCAGTCTTTCAGAATCAATAGCATTAAACTAAATAACAGCAGCCACAGACCATAGCTTGTGTCCTTTCCTCCAGTTCAGAGTTACTTTATATGTATTTATTTATTTAAAATGAAATTTATCTGATGGTTTTCTAGCTAAACAGACAAATTCTTTAAGCAGATTCAGGAAACTGATTTATCACTATTTTACCTTCATCAGCATTAAGCTTTGGGTTGTGTAGCATTGTGGGTAACACCACCGCTTTGGTAACAACAGTGCTTTCCTTATGGTCTACCAAGCTGCCTTGGGGCCCACCATGTATAAAATACCCCTTTCAAGTCCAAAGAGCTTTCTAAAGATGTCCGGGACAAGATCACAGATCTGCACAAGACTGGAATGGGCTATAAAACCATAAGAAAGATGCTGAATGAGAAGGAGACAACTAGGATCTGGGGCTCCATGCTAAATCTCACTTCATGGGGTATTCTTCATTATGAAGAAGGGGAAAGATCAGCCTAAAACTACACTGGGGACACTTGTTAATGATCTCAAGGCAGCTGGGACCACAGTCACCAAGAAAACCATTGTAGTACCTGTACCCTGTAGTACCTGCAAAACCCCCCCTGCTTATTAAGGCACATGTGCAGACCAGTCTAAAGCTTTCCAATAAACACCTGGATGATTCTAAGGGTAATTGTCAATAATTTAACTTTTTGGCATTAACTCAACTCGTTGTGTTTAGAGGAATAGAAAAGCTGACTATGACCCAAAGAACACTGCCCCCACCTTCAAGCATGGAGGAAGTGGGAACATTATGTTTTGGGGGTGTTTCTCTGCTAAGGGTACAGGACTACTTCACCACACCAGAATTGAGAATGGATGGAGCCATGTACCATAAAATCCTCAGTGACAACCTTCTTCCCTCTGCGAGGACCTTAAAAAATGGGTCGTGGCTGCTGGGTCTTCCAGCATGACAATGACCCAGAAACATACAGCCAAAGCAACAAAGGAGTGGCTAAAAAAAAAAAAAGCACATTAAGGTGGCATCCATGTGTACTCATTTTGTATTTTCTACATTACACTACATTCTCCCAGCGGTCTCACATGCCTTAATTATCAATCACTCTGAATAAGAGCGACAACCAAATGCCAATAATGCAAATGTAAATCAATCGCATTGATTTCTTTACACGAAGACATATGTAGGTTCACTGACAGCAAATAAATAAATAAAAAGTGTCTATAACTGTGTAACAGATCCATTTAGCTACATACTGTAATTCTTTACTGTAATTCTGCAAAAATATTAAACAATATAACTACAGCTACAGACACTAGCATGTTTACTTTCCACCAGTTCAGGGCCTTGTTTGATTTATTTAGACCTGCATCAGTAGACTGAAATAATTTAGCGAAGCAGATACAATATGTATATAGTGTACAGTATTAGGTGACCAGCATAGGAATTACTTTGGGAAGTCTGAATAGCCCATTGTTGTTGCAGCCATTTCCTAAAGTGTGGAATTAGAGTCAGAAAATGAGATTTGTTGTTGAGTTTAGCTGAAAGAAGCTTTATAAGCTGAGTGGAATGGAATGCAGTGTGCAGCGCTGGGTAGTTACGGATTACATGTAACAGTGTAACATAATCAGAATACATAAATACAGTAACTGTAATCCATTACAGTGAATAATTAAGTAATTAGATTACAGTAACATTTAGAAAATAGGAAGATTACTTGATATTACCTTCTGTTTTTCTAATGAATGAGCATGTGACTGTGATGACAGTGAGATTTACTGTATTTTTCGCACTATAAGGCAAACTTAAAATCCTTTTATTTTCCTAAAAAAACGACAATTATACCAGTCATGTATTAAGGAGCAGTGAAGCCACTCGGCTAAAGTACAGCATTATACAGCATTATTCCCCAGCAGCAAGACTGGAGCAGTATTAGCATTAGTCGCTAACCACGCTAAGTGCTGGCTCTTTCACTGTTCAGAAGTGAGTATTATTTGCCTGTAGCCTGCTGCTGCTATCCCCGGCTAGCACTGCTGGAGCAGCATTAGCATTACCTGCTAACCTCGCTAAGTGTTAGCCCCTAAGCCGTTCAAAGGTGAGTATATCAATCTGTAGCCAGCACGTTTTCCGTGTTAATATAAGCTATTTGGGATAACCCGCTAGCTAATACCGCCCTAGCTTAGCGGTTAGCTGCTAATGCTGCTGCACCAAGCCTTAGTGGAAATCTGAAGGGATTAAAAGGAGGGAAAACGAAAACATGGCATTTATGACCGTATTAATGAGAGATTATTAAACCTCTTAACACCAATCATGATGCCAGTTCAACGAGAAAGTCCCGCCTTTCAGGAGAAACAGCCAATCAGCTTGCTGGTTTTGCGGAGCGCAGAGGAGGGTCGGGTCGGGTTGCACTGTTGGAGCAGCATTAGCTGGAGTGCTAGCTATTCCGGCGTTCAGATGCAAGTACATTGGACTGTAGCCTGCACATTTACCGTGGTAAAACAATCTATATAGACGAACCACTAGCTGATATCACCCTTGCTTACCGGACCACTCAAGGGCAAAAATACCGTATATCTTTCTTTCTGTTGTTAAATGGGTACACATGACATGAGGAAACCTTCCCAAATACTAATTTATATGATTTACACAATATAAAAAGGCAACTTCCTGTTCTACTAAGGGAAAACAGCAAACACCAACAGACTAGATCAGCAATTCAAACTTTTTAGATGAAAACAGCATACATGCTGGTCTAAGCTGTCAGACAAATCTTATACTTTATGCCATAATCTGTTTGGTTATAAAAACTCTGGCAGTTAAAATAGTTCCATTGCTGCTCTGTTTGTAGCTGCGCTGTTTGGCTTATCAGCGTTGCATCGTTGCTATGTTATCTGAATCTGGCGGAGTAATACATGGAGAGCTTCGGTTACAGTGCATTACTGACTTCTTAAAATGTTAATTTATTTCAGCAAGCTAGTTGCGTTTCAGCTATGTATTTATAATAATAATAATAATAATAATAACAATAAATTATTATTATTGATGTTAGCATTATTATTATTATTATTAAAAGGGGGGAAATCTGTTGGGACAAAACCCCCTAGATATCGGCTTTTATATCGATATCTGCACATCTGCTCTCTAAATATCGGTATCGGTGGGTCAGTAGTTGATAGGTTTCGCAGGACTGAGCGCGCGGGACGCGGTTAATTATCCTCTTATTGCGTTAAATCGGTTAATCTGCGCCGCGCTGATCTGAGCTCAGATAACCGGGCCAAAACAGAGCTAATCACTCGGACATTCCCCTCTAAGATCAGAGCGGAGAGCCGCGGCACGCTGCCCCATTAACCCCGGTGTCCTGTCGATTTACGCTACCCATCGATATGTGCTACTCAGCGGCTCTGCGCATGCGCTGGCCCAATTTTTAAAGGTTTTTATAAAACAAAATAATTGATAATAATAATTTATTAATCCCACAGCAAGGGAATAAAACAAAATTTAGAATGCAGAAGTGTTAGTACATGAACAAACATCATATAAAAACTAAATATACATTAAATTCACTAAAAAGATATATAAAACACAATACAAAAAATATTAATGTAACCCAATAATTACAATTCTGTGCTGTAGTAGACAGTGCCCAGTGATCTTGCACATAGGTTAACAGCAAATAGCAAATATACAGTGAGTATATAGTTTGTGATACTGCACATAACTTGTGATGGCAATCAGACTTCTGTGTTCTGAGTACACTATTATTATTTGCTTTAGATTTATAAAACATTGTAAAAGTTTAAAATCAAATAAAGAAAATTACCCACACCCATTAGCTTTTCTTTACCCTGATGTAGCTAACGTTAGATTTTCGGCTATTTAAATGTCCTATCCGTGCCTCTGCTGTGAGTATTTACTGATATAATGCTTTTATCTTATCAATATATCCGACCTATTGTTTTATATAGGCAGTTTTACTATGAATATAAACTACGGAAGCATGATTTGACAGGGTAGCACAGATCTGCACAACACCGGATCATTCCCGCCTGTCTGCTGCAGACTGAGGCAGCTAACGCTAAAGCTAGAAAAGCCCCAGTCAGTCACAGCTCGCCTCACCGAGCTAATTAAACCCCCGCCGCCGCCGCACCGCCACGCATTAGCGACACAATTCAAACAGCGTGACTGCAGTAACCCTGCTCCCCGCGCCCGACTCCCCCCTGCCTGCCTCGGCCCTCCAGGGCTGCTGGGAGATCTGGCCGGTGTTCTGTCGATTTGTGCTACCCATCAATATACACACCACTTTGCGCCTCTGCGCATGCGCCGATCCACAGTTGTTATGTTTTCATGTTTTTCCAGGCAATTCTGATTTCACTGGATGTGTTACACAACCTGAGCTCACTATTATTGTTTATTTGAGTATTAGGTAGGTGTAATGACTAATAATAACAATATAAATCTCCTCAAAATATACCTTACTATTACACTGATGTAGATTCAAGCTATCTAAATATCTATACTTCTCTACATATCTATACTTTAGCTTTAGACATTTTGTGATATCCTAACTAAGTTACCTAACTAATATTTTATTTACGCAGCTTAAAATTAATATACTATATAACTATAGTAGCTAACTGTTAGCATGATCGACAAGGTAACTCGCACAAGTCTACAGAACACGAGCTGTAACTACTAACTTATCTTAACCTGCTTTGTAAAAGCGAGCTTATCTTAGTATACGTCTATTAATATTTGTATGTAAAAACACAAAAATAGTATTAATATATTAATATCAGAGCACATGCTCTCGGCAGAAGTGTAGGTAGGATATTTAGCTACAGCTAGATAGTCTGAATTACTGTAGCAGGGTAATTTAACTGTATGAAGATAACATATGATGTTCTAACTGTTTTTTGTATTTTATTATTTTTTTTTTAAGATTATATATTTATATTTATTTGCTATTTAGGCTTTTGTAACACTCAATAATACAAGTAACGACACTAAGCACAGGTTTATTAGCTAATGCACTCAGAGAAAAGGGGTCAGCGCATGCGCAGAGCCGCTGAGTAGCAGATATCGACAGGTAGCAGATCTGGACGGAGCACCGGGAGCTTCAGTGATGGGTTAGCTGAGTTAGCTCGGTTAGCTCAGCGCGCTAACTGGCCCAGCCAGCGCTACTCACTCTGCGGTTTGTTGGGTTGGCCGTACGGGGCCGGGCCTGGAGACACGCCGCCGTTGCCGGTGCTGCCGAGGGCTCCGTCACCAAGGTCGGAGAGCAGCGGGGACCGCTCGCCGTCTGCCATGCCGAGGGAGCGGGGCGGAGGAGCGGAGCGCCGCGGTATTGTCCGGCTGCAACCGAACAGCCGAGCCAGCTGCGCCTGCGTCACATGGTTACACACCGGCTGCTGTGGCAACGTATGCTGCGCATGCGCACTGGGGGCATCGATGTTTTTCTTATCATAAATATATAATTTTTAAAAAGTTTATACTTCTATTATTGACCACATATAAGGGTCAACCTCTGTATAACGCGCGACTGGGTGTCTGGTTTAATGGGTTGCCTGGATTTAGTAAAAAAAACAATTCAACCCATACTACTGACAAATTTACAACATCTGGCAACCTGTTCTTTCGTACACCAGTTATTTATTTTTTTTAAAGAAACTTTATTTAAGAATATTTTTTTTACAGATAATACAAATAATTAATGACTGTACCATCACATACAATATATAAATATTTACAAAATATATATATATATATATTTTTCTTCTTCTTTTCATTTCAACCACAATTTGATTTAAATCAATGTCACTTGATCTACTATTTGTTTTATACTTAATATATTGTCATACATATTAGGCACATCTGATTCACCTGGTGTATCACAATAAATAAAACAATTTACTAAGTTAAGCTGATTTATTCAGCAAAATCAAATATTTTATTCATGTTTCTATGAGGATAGAATATTAAGGAAAGCAGCCTCTTACTATATTTAATTCAGTCCAGGCTCTGTGGGCAGCATCCTGTGAGCACTGATGAAGGACTAGAGGATGGCCAACACTGTAAACTGTGCAGCAACATATTCGAAGCTTCTGTTTCTGACAGTGATTTAAAACAGTGTTTAAAAACTCCAGCAGCACTGCTGTATCTGATCCACTCTGGATAATAGGTGTAAAAACAAAAAGGTGGTCATAATGTTATGCTTGATAGTGTCACAAGCGGTTTTTATCTTTTACTAGTACCTCTGGTCTTTCCAAAACATTAAGGGCTCTGTCCTCTAGAGGGCAGAAAGATCATCAGTGAACAAAGCTGAGGAAACTGCATCTACTGTACCTTTCTTTATATAATTGCATTTTTTGTTATTTGTTAATAATAATTTCACAAAAGTTCACAAAAGTAGACTTTCATTTATAATCTGGACGTATAGAATTATAAACAGAGCCAAGCAGGCTTAATTTTAACTTTGAACAAATAGAGATACACACTTAAATTAAATGGCAGTTTAAATGGCAGTTAAGTCAAGTAAAAGTGACAAAAGAACAAATTAAATGATTATAATTTGTCACGCAGGGCAGAATAAGGACAGACACAGATAAAAATGTCGGAGTTTATTACAAAAGGGGGCTAGGCATACGAGGCATAAGAGTTGTGAGGGACAGGCAGGGTAGGTACCAAAAATAGCAGCACATGTTAAACAACATACCAGAAAGTAGTCAGGCAAAACAGGGTTATACACAGTAATCCAGACAAGGGAACAAGGGAAACAAGGGAGAAGGCAAAAGAGGAGTCAGAAATACAACAAAATTGTCGGCAACAGGTAATGAACAGAATGGGCAAGGCAAAAGACGATTAACGGAGATACAAAAAAGGGGTGGTAACAAAAACAACAGAACACACCTAAGAAGAGCCAGGCAACAGAGCAAACAGAGGGTACATATACTAGTGGGGACAGATGAATTCAATTAGTAGCTCAGAGAGCAGGAACGCAGTAGCATCATGTGATCAGCTGAGTCAAGGAAGTCTTGTGTGGGTGCATGCTGGGAAGAGGAGTTTTTAGTAAACAGTTCAGATACAGGAGATTGCAGACTGACAGCATCAGGACTGACATTAGTCTTACAAATTGGATTTTAACATTAGTGGAAGCCCAAAGAAAACACACATATTTTAAAAAGGAAACAAACATATTTTTGAGAATACGAGAGGCTAAACACATCTAAACAAGCATCATATAATGTTGCAGAATTATGTCCAAACTAAGCAGAGATCGCTCCGTCTCCTCAGGCCAGATTGATGCAGTCCATGGGTCGGTTCATGGGCAGTGTGATCTCCAGTTCAGCTCGCTCTGTGATGAACCGGGCTGAGCCTTCCCCACTGTGCACTGGATGGGGTAGATGAAGGCCTAGCTTACTGCAGAGAACAGGAGGGTGATATAATGTCACGTTACACTGATATCACATCATCTCTCCAAGAAAAAACACTGGATTTTAGAGTTCAATAGCAGTGCTGTATGGATCAGACAAAGCTGCTTTTTTATTTTCTCATTTTAGTAATCACTGAATATCTGCCTTTCACCTGCCAGACCTCTAATTCTTCTCTTCACTGCTGAAACTGAGACTCAGAGAAGCTGAGCTAAAGGTGTTGCCAGTTTCAATAATGTCTTAAATAATATATATTAAACTGTAGATAAAAACGCCATATTCCACCTTCAGAAATCTGGAAAGAGGAAACGTGCCATCTGCTCTTGCCATCGGGAACCGGAGCCCTCAGAGAGCACAGTTGGTCTTGCTCTTTCTGGGTGGGTACAGTACAGTAGATGGCGCTCTCTCTCTCCCCACATCGCTCCTAGGGTGATATGGATCAGCACGAGGCTGCATCTGTGAGCTGATGTATCAGAACCGAGTCGCTGCGCTTTCCTCCGAGCGTTAGCACTGTGATGCTACTTAGTAATGCTGAATCAGCAGCAGCTCAAAAAGAGGCGGAGTCTGACTTCACATGTATTCTGGGGGATTGTGGGGAGTCCCAATGAGTGGGTTGGGTAATTGTACGTGTGAAATAATGAATTGCGTAAATGAATTAACACAGACAGACCCATTTTTAGCATATAATTATACATTTTCTGGGTGTATAGTTTATTTTTTTAGTCATGTGCCATGTACCCACCCAGAGAGAGCAAGGCCAATTGTGCTCTCGGGACTCCGGCTGCTGATGGTAGGCAACATAACCCGGATTCGAACTCCCGATCAAACTCCCAATCATAGTCCATCGCTCCTGTGTGTATAGTTTATAAGAACAACGATTATCTTACTACTTCTTAGTTCTGAGATCCAGAAATGTTTCTCTCACGTCCAGGGTTACATCACAGGCTTTAGTGTCAGGCAGCTTCACCTTTACCTGCAGGAGAGAGAGAAAGAGAGAGAGAGAGAGAGAGAGAGAGAGAGAGAATGTGTAAACTGTGTATAAATACTGCCCAAACTAAACATTAAGGTAAGATAACATCCTTTATTAATCCTAATATGGGGAAATCTGCAATATTACAGCAGCACAGAGCACATAACAGAAGTGTCAGGAAATAAAAAAAATCTAGATGCACAAAAAATACAAAGAAATATAGAAAATACAGCTCTGAAAAAATAAGAGAGCACTTAAAAATGATGAGTTTCTTTGATTTTAGCAAATTAAAAACCTCTGGAATATAATCAAGAGGAAGATGGATGATCACAAACCATCAAACCACCAAACTGAACTGCTTGAATTTTTACACCAGGAGTAAAGCAGCATAAAGTTATCCAAAAGCAGTGTGTAAGACTGGTGGAGGAGAACATGATGCCAAGATGCATGAAATTAAAACTGTGATTAAAAACCAAACCAGGGTTATTCCACCAAATATTGATTATTTCTGAACTCTTAAAACTTTATGAATATGAACTTTTTGTTTTCTTTGTATTATTTGAGGTCTGAAAGCTCA
The DNA here is from genome assembly GCF_023375975.1 of Astyanax mexicanus. NCBI lineage: Eukaryota > Metazoa > Chordata > Actinopteri > Characiformes > Acestrorhamphidae > Astyanax > Astyanax mexicanus. The sequence continues at coordinate 655,994 of NC_064411.1, forward strand.
GCTTCTTTTTTGTTATTTCAGTCATTTCTCATTTAATTTGGGAGAAATGTTGTCTGTAGTTTATAGAATAAAACAACAATGTTCATTTTACTCAAACACAAACCTATAAATAGCAAAATCAGAGAACGTATATTATAAAAATCAGAGCTGTATATTATAAAATAGGAATATTAATTATCTTAGTCCACCTGGAGCCCTACCTTAATAAAACACTTATTTCTTAAAAGTTGTAAACTGTTGAAATTAATAACAAATAACAATATTTTTCAGATTTTTTTTTTTAACCACAAAAATACCCTGAAATACCCTGATATTATTTTAGGTCCATACTGAACACGGGAGTAGAAGAAGAGCCTACCAGCATGCTCTCACAGCACATGGAGGACGGGTCCTTTCTGCTCATGCCCAGAAACAGATCCTCAGTACCCACCTTCTGCTGCAGAATAATCTCATACCTACACACACACACACACACACACACACATACACACACAATTATGCACAATTATGCACAATTATGCACAATTATGCAAACAGGTATCATCAGAAATGAAGAGCTCAGTGATGATCATTGACCTAAAGTATAATAAAAAAAAAAAACTAAACAATATACCAAATGGAGTTATTGTGTATCTTATATATCACATATATAACAAATGGTCTCAAACCCTAAAAAAGAAATAATCAGATTAATCACATAATTCTGTGATATTGCATTATTGTCCAACTCAAATTACGCACTCACTCAGGCTGGGGACGGGGATCTGTCAGGTCCTCTAGGTGTGTCCCTTCTGTCACCTCCTCCTCATCCCAAATGTCTTTTGTGTTCATCTTCAGATAGGCACTGTTCACTGTGTGTACATAAATGTGAAATTTGTTGGGTTTAGATTCTCAGGGGGACGTCTGTGAAAATAATAATATTTCACAGTATATTCTACTCAGTGATTTAACTCTTGCATCCATAATTTAAAAAAAACAGGAGGACCAGTGAGTTTTTTGGCTTTCTTGGTCACATGACATCGCGTTCAGTAGCTCCTCCACTTCCACTTGCTGTTGTGTTAGCCTGGATCTCCGTGGAAACGTGCGCCCAAAGTGGCAGTGGACGAATAGCTGTTTTATTACACGTGTGGTGATGAAAATCAGAGAGACGGGACTAAAATTACTGGAGGACCACAGAGTTCAGAAAAAAAACAAAACAGTAGGTAATTCAGCCTGTAATTTTCTCAGAGGACGTCTGAGAAAAACACATACCAGGTCGTTCCAGATGGTAATAAAATCACAGAGGAAAATTACAGAAAAGAGAAAATTACCCCAGAACCCCCTGGGAAACTAATCCCATTCGGATAGAACTTTAGGCAGATATGTAAATGGTTACAGGTGCAGTCTGATTAGGCACTGCATCTTCAAAGTGCTTCTTCTGTGATATTTAAAGAAGGCTCTCAGAGGCTACTTAGGAAGGTGAGAGATTGTTAGACATGCCTCTATGATGCACTCAAAGTTTTAAACCAAAACCTTGACTGCTCTAAACTGGAACCATATCGTCTTTATTGACAAATCCAGTTTCTGTTTGGGACCTGATGACACTCAGGATTGAGTATAGAGTATGGCATCAATCGTGCCATTGCTTTGGAATGATGCACTGCCCCAAATCCTGGTAAAATGATCTGGGAAGTCATTGCATATGACAGTCGGTCACCCCTAGTAGTGATACGAGGGACAGTAACTCGATATGTAGCTCAGCGATATGTGCAGGACATCCTGCAGCCACGTGTATCACCTCACCAACCAGGATGTCCAACTGGCATTTTTCAGCAGGATAATGCTCACCCACACACTGCAAGGAATGTCTCCACCAGACGACAACACTTAATTGGATTGTCTTGTCTCCAGATTTATCAACAATCATGCACTTATGGGACCAACTGAAATACCATCCTACAGCCCAACTGCAAGATGCCATATGGAAACGTTATGCTTCCATGCTCAACCATATCTCAACAGAGTATTAGAGACTTCTTTCCCTTAATAAACGTATTCTTTCACTTTAATATTGGAAACACTTACATATAATGTAATGTAATGTGCATTATTTTTTATCAATGAATGTAATTTATATGATTAGAATTTGCTCAACAAAAGCCTTATATCTATGATGCATAAAGAGTTTACCTTCTTTTATCTGTTTAGTGGAAGCGGAGGAAGAAGCACTGATGTGTCCTGGGCCCATCCTAGCCATGGGTTTCATATTCTGCATAAAGGAAGGAATGTCAGTTTAGTCTGATTATCTCAGTAACAGGTAGAATTGGTTGGATTTGGTCAAGCAGGTAAACAGGTATATTTTTTTTATTTTGTTCTCTTCACTGCTGAAGCTAAGACTAATGTTAAGCTGAGCTAAGGCATTTCCATGTGGGTCAGCCAGACGTCTTACTTTACCAAAGAGTGTCCACCAGATTATAGCACATGCAAATGTGCTGCAGGATGCCATACGATACATGTATCCCTCCATCCAATTGAATCTAATGTAGTATCCAAGCTATAAGTGCCCAAAAGGGTACCGGTATATTTTGTACAGTATAACTTATAAGTAATTTTTTTATTTTTTTTTTGGTTTTACAGTTTCCTTCTAACATTTGTACCATTTAAGTTCACTGGATAGTGTACAATGTCAGGTTATTCACTGGACATGAAGAGCCTAAACAACATAAATTAACAGAGTGTTCTAAAACTTTTGACTGGTGGTGTATATTCCATTAGTCAACACTGAACATAGATATTAAACCACTGCATACAAACGGAAACATTCAGTGGTGTCTATTTCACTACTATAACTCTACTATATCCTGTTATCATCACCTGGGTGTATTCTTCTTATTCTTCACACTGGTTGGTTTGTAGAATGGTGGAAATTCGACAGGTGTTGTGCCCAATTCTACCTCTCTGCCAGAAGGTGACTCCCTTTAAGTGCAATGTCCATTTGCATAAAACACCTTAAATTAAATGTTTCCCTTAAGGTTGCTACTAACAACCCGTAAAGATAACAAAAGTTGCAGAACATAAAGTCTTAAGTGTAATCTAAGGACTTTCTTAAGGGAAATCCTCATAAACCCTTTTATCTTTCCTTAAGTATGAAGTTTTCTTCCCTAAGGGTTATTTAAGGGAACCAAAACTACCCCTTAACTCCTGAAAAAACGAGAATATTAAATATTTACCTATATTTATTCATTCATTATAAAAAAAAGGGTTAATCTACAGTTACAGTAGATACAGGAATCACCATCTTCATTCAGATATCCCTAGTTGCAAAAACCTTGGACCCCCACCCCACCATATTGTATATGACTTGCGGGCATCAGAGAGCCGTTGTTGATATGCGGTAGACTCCCGTAACTTCCGGGAGACTTGGGTTGTCTGATAATCTGTTGTACCCATAAAGCTCTGAGACGTAGGAGTTGTATTTCGGCACATCACCCGTTCTTTTTCTTCTTTTATTATTTATTGGGTGACTGAACCACCTAGAAATGCTCTCTCTCTCTCTCTCTCTCTCTCTCTCTCTCTCATTTTAATCTAGTTATGGTCTCTAATATGAATAAATGCCATGTTTCTGAGTGCTAGATAAAGATAACCCTTAAACTTCACTTAACGCCAGACTCTCGAGCGGCCCCACAGTAGAGAGAAATGTTGTCAACTGCAGGGAGATCGCCTCACTTTTTATTTATTGAGTGTGTGTGTGTGTAGAATTGTTTGGGATGGGGGGCCCATTCAAAGTGTAGTGGACTAAAGGGCCCCGATCACCTTGATCCACCATTGGTAGCTACCAAACTGTGGTTCACCACACCTTTAACACCTGGTATTATGTTTGGGACCAAACTGAACAGTCTGAAAGTGGAAAACAAAAACACGACAGGAGTGAACTTAGTTAAACTTAATCCAGGTCCTGAAAATAAATGGATTTTTACTTTTTGGACCTGGGTTAAAGTTACCCACCTCTAGTTAAGCTCTATTAAATAAACAGTGAGGCTGATGTTTACGCTATTAGCGTTCTTTACGCTGATTTACCTGCGGGTCCTCTCCGTCACTGTCCTGCTCCTCCTGCTCCTGCTGCTGCTGTGAGGAGAGCAGGACCGACAGCGCCTGCAGGTTCTGTAGAGACGAGAACTCCTCCATATCTCTATAAATCTCTATAAATAATTATTTAATAATTCTGTAATCTCAGAGACTGAAGCAGCTCCACGCAGCTCCTCCTCTCCTCTCACTAGAGCTGTTTACCGTCTCCAAGGAGACAGGCCGTAGTTGCCATAGTGAGATTGAGATTTTTTAAAATAAAAGTCCTAACGCTCCCAAACAGGACTTGTCCCAATTATCTACCATAAGGGTTCACAAACTTTTGCAACTCACGGCTCCATTTGAAGAAGATCTGGATCTTACCTCATACATTTTTAGAGACAAATAAAGAAAGAGAAATAAACATTTAAAATATTATTTAACAAACCATTATTTAACCAAATTAAAATAAAAGATCTTAATTCAAATTGCTCGTTCTATGATGTACACCCAGAAACCCAATCACATTTTATTTTTACTTGGAACATATCTTAGTTGGTTTTAACAATGTTAAACATAAGTTAGATCAATATTATATCATTAATGTAATTATAATGTTAGCAACATTTTATGTTCATAAACTTTTTTTCTTTTCATACTATACTTGGATCGACAAATAAAAGGCTGTAAATATTTGCAATACCTCTGCAGCACACTGGGGGCCGCAGTAATATGTACTAAGTTAGTTAGTACACAAAACATTATAATACATAATATTACCAATATTATGAATGGTAATATTATATTATATTATAATATATAATAATACTACCACCAAGTTTGAACACACCCTGTCTCATTTAATTTGTTTTCTCTTTTTTTTATTTTCTACATTGTAAATGTGCACATGAACCCATTCTAAATTATTTTGTTTATAAAAAAAAAAGTGTTAAAAACAGTATATTTTTTATACTTTAGATTATTCTAACTAGCACATTGATTTTTAAGGTCAGATCTGCACACTCTTGGTATTTTAATCTTCGTGTCTTTATGAGGGAGAGTCACCTGGAATAGTTTTCTTAGCGCCTTGAAGGAGTTCCTGGAGGTGCTGAACAGTAGTTGCTGCTTTTTCTTCACGCTTTGAAGCTCCAGCTCATCCCAAATCACCATCTCAGTTTATCAGGTTTAGATCAGGAGATTAATGTGGAGGACAAACACTTTTTTACTGTTTACTACGTAATTCAATATGTGTCACTTAACTTTTTTCATGGCTTTAAAATTAATCTACAATATAAATAAATTGAATAAAGAAAACATATAGACATATAGAATTACATATTAAACAGTTAAAACAGTGTTTATCCACCACAAAATCCCCTGACCTAAACCTGATGAACTGATTCAGCACACAGAACTGATTATTAATGTATAGTTTAGATGTAAAGTTTGGTGTCAGAAGTGGTTCATTTTGTGCTGTGTGTAAACCCTGCCTCCAAAGAACAGGAACTCCTTCAAGACGCTGAGAAAACTATTCCAGGTGAAACTACCTCATATAAAGACATTTTTTTGGTTTAGAGGTCAGCACTTTATTATTCTGTAAATAATGCCACAGTACACTCTTTATTATTACGTATATCATTATCATGGTATGCTGTTTTAAAACATGTTTAAAAAGCGGATACAATGATTGTGATGAGGAACTATTCGGCCCGTGACACATTAAATAGTCGCAGCTGGAGGACTTTTATTATGAAGAGTCGTGCCTGCTTCAGTTTGATTGGCTCAGCGGTTCTGTTGAAACAACGCTCGAAAGGTTCCTGCGGTTAAGTCCGCTCAGAGCGCTGATACAGAGAGCGCGGCGCTGCGGGGAGAGGGGCTCGGTGTCTCGGTGTCTGGGTGTAAGTCAGCGCGGCGGTTCTCCATGTCCTTCATGATGATGAAGAAGAAGCGGTTTAAGTTCAGGGTGGAGCTGGAGCTGGAGGAGCTGGCGGCGGTGCCGGTGGTGAACGGGGTTCTGTTCTGTAAAGTCCGGCTCACAGACGGAGGATTCACCCAGGAGTCCCCCAGGTAACACACCACTCATATACTAATATACTCATATACTGATTTACTCATATACTGATTTACTCATATACTGATACCTACAGCTTTAACTACAGACAGAAAGAGATAGAGAGATAGAGAGAGAGAGAGATAGAGAGAGAGAGAGAGAGAGAGAGAGAGAGAGAGATAGATAGATAGATAGATACTATTAGCTACTTAGCTACTAGTAATAAAAGCTTTTTATTTGTAGTTGTACAGTTCATACTTCTGAGAGATGTATATATTCAGAGAGAGAAAACGTTAATTCTGTTAAAATTGTTAATTTTTCATTATGCAATGAAATGTTTTTTTTTTTCTTTCTCCTCCATACAATTTAGAAGTGATACAGGAAGCTAGTAACAGGAGTTGGACCTGTAGGAATGTAATAGTATTAATTGCAGCCCTAATGCAGAGGCAGTTTTGTGCACGTCTGGAGATGAACTGTTGCTGTGCAGCTTTTCAGTCTGTATGCATCTGCAGGGCTTTCATCAGTTTTAATTAGGGCTGCAACTAAAAAGTCGATTAATCTGGTGATTATTTTTCTGATTAGTCAGTATCATTGCGTTTCTTGCGTTGACCGTTTGTTCGATGCCAGTTAAGACTGTTGTTGTTTTAATTGGGATGTAATATCTATGATTTCTGTAATAATATCTGTAATATATAATATATAATATATGTTCTAGTGAAGAGACACTGACAGCTATTCATATTCTAATGCTTTACGTCTGCTTTCGGCCAATAATGAAAGAAAGAATTATCCTGTGATCTGATTAATGGGGTCGAATCCTGACCGCTTAAGTCAATCAGGAGTCCCAGTAGAAGTGTCCCAGATCAGGACAGTGATGAGTCTCTTCTGATCAGCCTGGTTTTAAGCTCTTTCAGTTTCATGTGTGGTTAAAAGTGAAAGAGTTTCTCTGGATGCGAAAGTGGATTTTAATGTCATCTCTGAGGATATCAGCACTAGAGGATGTGCCTTGCAGAAGTGGGTCTAAATTTTAATTAATTGAGCTTTTTTTGAATGATCCAATATCGATTATATTAACCTGAGACTGATCTTTAAAACCAATTAAAGCCAATTAATTTCCCTATATTAACAGTTTCAGACCAGCAGTTCAAAGACAATCTTTAGTTTTATGAAAGAAATGTTAAATGTTAATGTAAAGCCTGCTAGACCAGTTAAACAAGATGTCAGTAAATGTATATCTTACTCACATTTAGCGTACAAGTTAGCGTTAGCATTTCCCTCAAGTTTTCTGCACAGCAGTTCCAAAACAAGCTCTAGCTTCCGTCCAGCTTACGCTAGTGATACGTTTTATTTTTTTACTCACTCAGTGTTACTAGAGTAGTATTTAACTAAGATTTGCTTAATATTTAGTAATTCTCATTTAACTAACAAACTAGTTAGCATTTTTCCTGTGTTTTTTTATTCTACGCTAACTGCAGCAGCAGGTGCATTCAGTAAAAAAGCAACGTCAATCCAAGTATTTTTTATTCATTTATTTAGATTTTTTTAAGCCCCTTTTAAGGTCTGTTCTGACACTGGAGTTGTGTGGAAGTGTGTTGTTAAATAATAAAAACATACACATTAATGTAACTGTCTTGGGTTAATTGTGGTTTCAATCACTAATATTTTTAATGGTATGGTAAGCGATATAATATTAGCTTTATTATACATTGAAAGCAGTAAATAGTAGGGGTGGGCGATATGGCCCTAAAATAATATCACGATATTTCGTGATATTTTTTTGCAATAACGATAATGGTGATATGACAAAACACTGAATTAAAAGCATACTTCAAGAATGCACTAATGCAATAAAATGAAACTTTTATTTTATTTTTGCTTACGATATGATCTGGCACGCCCCCTAGCTGAGATATTAAAAAATACTATTAGATGTATTATTAGATTTGTAATTTGTAGGTCAGTGATCCAGAATGACATGATACCAATAATAATACTGCACTCCAAATATCTTTATATATCCAGGATTAAAGTAAAATAAATGATATTGTACAGATATAATCTTTCTCTAGAAGATATATAATAGAAAAATGAGAACTTTGTGATTTTTTTTTTTTTTTTGCTTAAAACAGTAAATAATACACGGTATTTTAGGGTATAATATCGTTCATGATATTCAAAAATGCTGGAGATATTAATGCGTACGAAACGATATGGCGATACACCACTATTCTATAATGTATTTCTTTGCTTTTCATTGTAATGCTTTAAGTGTGTTTAGTTTTTGTTTGCAGAATATATGCATGTACTCAATATTCTGCAGGTTTTTTTTGTGATAAGTGTTATTTTAGTGCTTCTGTAAGATTTGCAGGTATAAGAGCAGCAGTAGTGTTGGCTGTAATGGTAATGAGGTATCGGTAAGTTGAGCACTGCGTCTGGCTGGTGCTTGTTTTTTTCTAAACTGGGAACTGAAATGTGAGCCGTAGGTCATTCCCAGTGGAGCTCTGCTGGTTTAAATGATGCCGCCGGTGCCGCTGGCCAGCGAGGCGGGGAGGTGTGTGTGTGTGTGTGTGTGTGTGGAAAGTGTGTGTGAGTCAGTGGCAGTCGCCCCCGCCTGCTCTGCTCCATGGTGACTGTGTGCATTTTCCAAATGTATAAACACTCAGGCTGCCAGCGGGACTTGGGTACGAGGCCTGGGCTTCGTCATCACCGACACGTGGAGGATTTATCTGCGCCTTTTTACGTTAATGATGGTTCACATTATGGTTCGTGGACATGAATTTGATGGCAGTATTTACTGGCAGTGGCACACACATACGCATTAAGCACCAAAACAAAACCGTCTGTGGTTACATACTTACCTTTTAATATAACACATGGCATGTCTACATCCAGTGCAATGAGGCGTACAAGTGTGAAAATATGTGTATTTGTCTGTTTGTATTCTTAATATATGTTTACATTCTTGTAAACTCCCGAAATCAGTTGTTTTTATGTATTTTTTTAAAGTGATACTTTTGTTTTCACACCAGCACTATCTGTTCCGGTTAAAACAGACTCTGGTTTGTTTGTAGTCTTAGTTCGGTTGGATTGAGCAGGTGTGAAAACAGACCGGATCCTGTTCTTACCACAAGCGAACCGCTCCAGAGTTTGTTTGGGACCAGACCAAGCCCACCTCCTCTAGCAGGGCTCAGTCTCGAGCCTTTTATTTGAGCTAAACTGCTGGTAAGGTTTAATCCGTTTAATCTGATATATATATATATTAACCAGATAACGCTAATTAGTTGCCACAACTATGAACAAACTCTCTCTGCTGCTCCATGTTGTTTACACGTGCAACTCTATACACACTGGAACACAGTGGAATATTCTCACTATGCTTGCTTTACTTTATATTTACCAGACAGCTCTGACCAATCAGAGGAGACGACGTGATCATGTGGTTAGTTGGTGTGTATTTTGGTGCGTTTAGGTTTACACCTGTGTGAAACCAAACCAAACCTAACAGACTATACTATACTAACTATAGGAGTGAAAACCCCCTCAGATTAATCATGATTAAGCAGGGGTTCTCATTTCTTTTCCTGTTAGTGACCTCCTACTACCTAGCATATTTTGGGTGCTCTTTGCTCCAAAAAAAAAAAAGCACCCAAAATATGCAATTTAAGTTTGTTAAAAAAAAATATAATTCATGCCATAGAAGGTTAAAATTTGTATTTGCCAAATTGGACAGCGAATTAACCATTTTTAACCACCTAGAGAGAGAGAGAGAGAGAGAGAGAGAGAGAGAGAGAGAGAGAGAGAGAGAGAGAGAGAGCGTGCTCAGTCAGAATCTTCACTCCTTCGTTTCTTTGGTTTTACTATGAGTGAATGGAGGAGCTACTGAGCTCTGAGTTTCCTCTTCTGAAGTCCCCGCTGCTCCACCAGCCGCTCGCGTTCAGTAAAACTGAGCCGGATCCTCTTTTAGAGGCTGTACGTGTGACGTAAGCACGTAAAAACGTGTGACGTGGTCAAAAGAAGAAGAACACCCACGAAAAGCAACCTGACATCCCAGTTTTTAGAATGAATATATTATTAGACTTAGCGGGGATGGAGGTTTAGCACACTGGTACCATTAAACACTATATTTGATCCATATTCTTCTCCACTCAGAAATGCGTTCGCTTTTAGTTTTTACCTTTTTTTATGTGTAACTGTAAACTCTTGGCAGTTAATTCAGCTAAAATTTCTTTGTTCTTTCTCAGGCAGCCGGTTCTAGATAACTGTGTGCGATGGAGGAAGCGGTTCTCCTTCCTCTGTAAGATGAGTGCAAATGCTGGAACTGGAGTTCTGGATTCGTGTGTGTGCAGAGTGTCTGTAAGAAAGGTAAGGAAATAAAAATGGATTTTTTTTTTTTTATCTGTATTCTGATGAAACTCAGGATGTGCTACTGAAGGATCACTCTGGCTGCTAGCCGGTGCATTTACGGTGAATTTACACTGCTCCGACGCGACAACGCACAGCGACGCATCCCGTTCATTTTCAGTCCTGAGTGTTCTCTGGTAAGCCAGGGCGATATTAGCTAGCGGTTTGTCCTACTTAGCATGTTTTAACATGGTAAACTCGTAGGATACACTCTGATACACTTGCCTTTTATTGGCAAATGAGCTAGAGCTTAGCGTGGTTAGCGGCTAATGCTAATGCTAATGCTACTCCAGTCTCTGTGCTGGAGAACTAAACTGAAACTCCTGTATAACTCTGTACTTCAGCATTTAGAGTGTCTTTACTGCTCCTTAATACCTGACTGATAGAATTCATACATAAGGAGCACCGGATTATAAGACACACTGATGATTTTTGGGAAAATTAAAGGATTTTAAGGGCGTTAAAAATATGGTAACTTCTGTATGTCCAGTCTATCAAAAAAAAACGAATCTTGATACAATATAGAGCTTCCGAAAATCTGATTTTTTGTCTGGCAGTTTGATCATACCCTAAAAGACCTTGAAATGTATTTATTGTCTGAGGAGGAACAGTATGTTTTACTTTTTTTTTAGCTTTAAGCAACATATCCTTCGGAAGTAGATAAAAGAACTACAGACTTTTTTTGTGTGTGTGTGTTTTATGTTATTTTCTCTTTTTGTCTTTTAAAAGGAGCTTAAAGGTGGCAAGTCATATGCAAAGGTAACATTTTTTTTTTTACTTTTTATTGTTTGTGTTCTTTATAGAGCTTAAAGTGTGTATGCTTAAATTAATCTTTATCCCTGTTTTTTTTTTTACATTAAAATATGGATGTATTTTTATAATGTATATTTGGGTGGGTGTGTGTGTGTGTGTCACAGCTTGGTTTTGCGGATCTGAATCTGGCGGAGTTCGCTGGTTCTGGGAGCACCACCCGCCGCTGCTTGCTGGAGGGGTACGACACCAAACACACACGCCAGGACAACTCCATCCTGAAGGTCCGGTTTCAATCTGTCTCTCTTTGTTTGTTTATTTATGTCTGTTTACACAACAAAAATGTATGTGAATTATATCTAAAAGTGTAGATATAAATGTACAAAACAGCATTGCTTCACGTGAAGTAAACACAAGGTACCCCCATGGCCTCCATCCACATGGCTGGGATCTTATTTACCTTTTAAACAGCCATTTAAATGCCTGATTTAAAGGGCAGATCACTGTTGTTTTGCTGTTTTCCTCGGATTTGAGAGCTTGGCGCTGACTCTGATTGGTCTGGTCGCGAGACTCTTGAGAGCTCTGGATTGGTCCGTACGTTTAATATCGCGATATAAATTGTTGATAATAATTGTTGCTGTATCACTCATGTAAACTTTAAACAAACAAATCATTTTCAACAGGTGATTATCAGCATGCAGTTGATGTGTGGTGATCCCTGCTTCAAAACGTAAGGTTTGACTTTATTTAGTTTGCTAAATTCATGCTCTATATCAGTGTAGTGTGAGAGAGGGCATGATGCAGGTTTTTGCAGCATCGCACAGTTTCACAAGACGGTTGTGTCTGACCACAGAGTCTGATGGCTCACAGGAAGTCTGTCTCGCTCACTTCCTGCCGTTGCTGTTGCAGTTTTTTTAGGTGCAAGACTGAAACCGGAGAGCTTCAAACCAGTTTCATGTGGTTTACTCGATTTAATTCTTCATCTTTATATAATTAACTGGGTTACACACAGGCTGTGATCAAAGTGGCACTATAAACTCCCATAATGCATCATGATTATAGTTGTATATACATGTTTATAGATTATATTAAATGTCAATGTTTCCCAAAATGCATTGTGAGTCTCACTACTAATTCATAAAAAGCCAAAGAAACGGAGTGGACAGTGAGCCATCATGGTTGCCAGATTGTTACATCGGCGTTTATTAGAGAATAGAGGCTTATCTCATTATCTAGAGCAGGGGTGTCCAAACTTTTTTTGTTGGGGGCCAGAAGGAGAAATATATTTGGAGTCACGGACCACAGACTCTATAATAAAACTAATAATGAAATATACCACTTTAAATAATACATTTTCCTGATTATTTCATTTACACACCATTTTACTTATCTTTATCTTTGACAGTGTTGTGTAACCTAAGATTTTTCAAATTGATGTTTAATTTCATGATGTCTCTTAATATTAAACTCCTTAATTACGGCAACTTTTAGACTCTTTGGCCCCGTTTTTCTGCGCTAAAACTGAGCACTCTCTCCGCTTTTAGACTCTTTGGCCCGTTTTTTTGCGCTAGAAATGTGCACCCTCTCCGCTTTTAGACTCTTTTGCCCCGTTTTTATGCGCTAGAAAGGCACACTCTCTCCGCTTTTAGACTCTTTGGCCTGTTTTTCTGCGCTAGAAATGCGCACTCTCTCCGCTTTTAGACTCTTTGCCCTGTTTTTCTGCACTAGAAATGCGCACTCTCTCCTCTTTTAGACTCTTTGCCCTGTTTTTCTGCGCTAGAAATGCGCACTCTCTCCGCTTTTAGACTCTTTGCCCTGTTTTTCTGCACTAGAAATGCGCACTCTCTCCGCTTTTAGACTCTTTGGCCCGTTTTTCTGCGCTAGAAATGCACACCCTCTCCGCTTTTAGACTCTTTGGCCCGTTTTTCTGCGCTAGAAATGTGCACTCTCTCCGCTTTTAGACTCTTTGCCCTGTTTTTCTGCGCTAGAAATGCGCACTCTCTCCGCTTTTAGACTCTTTGGCCTGTGTTTCTGTGCTAGAAATGCACACCCTCTCCGCTTTTAGACTCTTTGCCCTGTTTATCTGCGCTAGAAATGCGCACTCTCTCCGCTTTTAGACTCTTTGCCCTGTTTTTCTGCGCTAGAAATGCGCACTCTCTCCGCTTTTAGACTCTTTGGCCTGTGTTTCTGCTCTAGAAATGCGCACTCTCTCCGCTTTTAGACTCTTTGCCCTGTTTTTCTGCGCTAGAAATGCGCACTCTCTCCGCTTTTAGACTCTTTGGCCTGTGTTTCTGCGCTAGAAATGCGCACTCTCTCCGCTTTTAGACTCTTTGGCCTGTGTTTCTGCTCTAGAAATGTGCACTCTCTCTGCTTTTAGACTCTTTGCCCTGTTTTTCTGTGCTAGAAATGCACACCCTCTCCGCTTTTAGACTCTTTGCCCTGTTTTTCTGTGCTAGAAATGCGCACTCTCTCCGCTTTTAGACTCTTTGCCCTGTTTTTCTGCGCTAGAAATGCGCACCCTCTCCGCTTTTAGACTCTTTGGCCCGTTTCTGACAGCTAGCGTTCAAACTTTGAATCTCACATTATAAAAACCTGCTTAACAGTGGGCCAACTTTCATTCTATTTCTAAAATACCTCGTGAGCCGCTCCAAAAAAGGAAACGGGCCGCTAATGGCCCGCGGGCCGTAGTTTGGACACCCCTGATCTAGTGTATGCGAGAGTGTTACAGACTATAACTGCATGTGTTGTTTTGTAGCTGATATTAAATTTTTTATATTTATGGATTAGCTTTTTTTTTTGAATTTATTTATTGATCCCGACAGGCCTCCTTCCACAGCAATGAGCTTTGCTTCTCCTGAAGAAGCTGAGAGTCTGCATGAGGACCGGAGAGGAGGAGAGGCATCAAAAACAGTGGCGGGTATGATTTAATTTAATCACATGCTAAATATTTAATCCTGAAAGTTGATTCATGTCTGTTGCGCATGAAAATAAGGCAGAAGATGATTTTGTTTAGGTCTACCAGTTTTAATTTAGCTTTATTTAGTTATTTATTTATTTATTTATAAGAGAGAGAAAGATGGAGGCACATCCTGCTGAAGAATAGATGTTATTTCCCAGTGGGGAGTGTTTAAAGTGAGGAGAGTAAATTATATCTACATTTATTTTATTTATTATCTACAACTCAAAGTACATGCATGCTGTCCGTCTCATTATTCCACAAATGCATATAACCATGATTAAGCCTAGCCTTGTATGGAGGACCAAAATAATAAATAAATAAATAAATAAATAAAAATGTATGTAAACTTGACTTATTCTAATTCTTATATCACAATAAATACATATACATAAAAAGTAACAACATAATAAATTGTTATTTATGTGTTTTTTTTATTAACATTGTTTAATTTTTCTAAATTTGTTTATTATTTACATAACTATTTATTTCTGCATAAATTTTTTCCGTTATTTTATTTCTGTATTTATTTCCCAATTCATTTATTTCTGTTTTTCCTTTGTCCTTATATGATAATGAAGGGGCCAGCAATCATGTCCAGCAATGATGTCACGGTGTCTCAGCGTTCCTATTGGTTGATCGAGGTCAGAGACCATATATGGATTGTACATGTTTTGCCCATTTGGCGGTTACTATGGTAACGTGGGAGATTATATAATAAAGATCATTTAGATCGCTCCTCTCTCTCTCTGGGCTTGATTGCTCAGCCTGTACGTGAAAAACACGCCCCCTTCATTATCATATAAGGACAAGGAAAAACCGAAACAAATAAATATATATAAATAAATAATAAATAAATGAATGCAGAAATAAATAAATCGGAAAATAAATGCAGAAATAAATAGTTATGTAAATAAATAAAAGTAAATCGAAAACAAATGTTCATAAAGAAACCCTTAGGATATTAATTTTTTTGTATATTTATTTTTATATTAATTTTATTTATTCTTTAGCGTTTTTATCACCATATTACTTTTATTGAGTGATTTACTTACGTTTTTATTTATTTATTTATTTTTATGTCTAAATATTTGGCATATGCCATTTTTTTAATGCTCCTGATTTTAAATGCTGAAGAATATGTTCTTATGATTCGCTGACTTTCGCAATGGTGGAAATCAGCACATGGATTTTCTGATTGTTACATATTTATGTAAGAAAAAAAACAAAGTCAAATATTCATACTGAAGATCCAAATCTGATTCCACTAAAGCACAGAATGGCATAGGATGAAACACATAGCATTAAATACATTTAAATAGATCTGAAATCACAGAGAGCCTGAGGATTATTAACACTGGTACCTGAAGTAGACTGCGATAATAATGATGTGTTCCGTTTATATTGGAATTTATATGTTGGAGATGGAAAAGAGTTGTCGACCACTGCATAGGTTTGCACGGTTAGCAGTGTCCAGGTTAGCATGGTTAGCGTTGCCCAGGTTAGCACGGTTAGCATTTCCCAGGTTAGCAGGGTTAGCCTTGCCCAGGTTAGCAGGGTTAGCCTTGCCCAGGTTAGCAGGGTTAGCCTTGCCCAGGTTAGCAGGGTTAGCGTTGCCCAGGTTAGCACGGTTAGCCTTGCCCAGGTTAGCACTGTATAATACTACTGCTTTAAAAATGTGTTTACTGTTTACTGCTGGTGCAGCCATCTTGGATTCTGAACTCAGGATTGGTGTGGTAGGAAATCCAAATGTTAGAAGTGTTCCAGTTTAAACGGGATGCAGCATTATTGTTATGATATGGGCATAAACTGTGCATTTTTACATTTTTCATTTTTAAACCCTGCTTTTTTTTGTCACTCTCTGCAGAAACCCCGGGAAAGAACCGCTCTGGCACTGTTCTTGATGATCTCTGGAGATGTGGTCACTCTAGAACCTCCAGTCATGCCAGCCAGCAGTCCAAGCTTTCAGGTTTGTAACAGGCCGTTTACATGAATGAAAGGCCCTGTATCATGTTCAGTATTAGTATACTACTAATACGACAGTATTACTGGAGTAGTGTTGTGTACTGCACTGCATTTTTACACTATAAGTCAAACCAGTGCTGGATATTAATCTACACAGATTTCTCTCCTAAACTGTTTATTTGGGTGAGAAAAGCTCTTCTGTTTATGTACAGTAAGCTTAGATTTCCAGATTTCCACTAAGGCTGAGTGCAGCAGCATTAGCATTAGCGGCTAACTGTTAGTAAATGCCGCCTGACAGCACTACACTGCGGAATCCTGAGAGTTCCGGTAACCCACAGGAATATTAGCTAGAGGTCTGGCGTAGCTTTTTTAACACTGTAAACACACAGACTACAGCTGATATACCTCCCTCTGCACTACACAAGAGCTAGTGCCTAGCGCTGTTAGCGGCTAATGCTAATGCTGCTCCAGCAGTGCTAGCTGGGGTTAGCAGCAGGCTACAGGCCTATAATACTCACTCCTAGGGTGATGTCCGCAGCACAGGGCTCCGTCTGTGAGCTGATGTATCAGAACCGAGTCGCTGCGCTTTCCTCCGAGCGTTAGCGCTGTGATGCTGCTCGGTAATGCTACAGCATCAGCAGCAGCTCGAAAAGAAGCGGTGGCTGACTTCACATGTATCAGAGGAAGCATGTGTTAGTCTTCACCCTCCTGGTGTGTTGGGGCATCACTAGTGATAGGGGGAGTCCTAATGAGTGGGTTGGTTAATTGATCGTGTAAATTGGGGAGAAAATTATATATATAAAAAAAAAAAACTTCCATGCTAAGTCCAAAAACAAACATAACCTGTTTATAATCTTGTGTCTGATTCTTTTTGTTCTCCACTAGGCTACAGCACAGGCCACTCCCTCTCCTCCAGTCTGACGGAGCTGTCCCATAGGAGGAACATGTCGGTGGACAGTGCCTCCATAGGGGTGGGAAGCCTGCCAGAGACCAGCGATGACCATGAGTCCACCCTGATTTACCCCACTTCCTCTGCAGCCAGCTCCCCGTCACGCTGCAGCAGAGCAGACAGAGCCAGCAGGTACGTCTGTAGAGTGTGTGGGTGAGAGTGGTTACGCAAAAAAGGTGTGAAAAACACTGCCTGACCAAAAAAAAAAGCCTTTAGCTTTAATTATGGCATGAATTCACTGTGGCATCGTTTCCACAAGATCTTGGGGTATTGATGATGGTAGAGTTCTTAAACTCTGCCACTATGATTAAGAGATTGCCGATTCGAATCCTGTTCATGTAGCTTGCCATTGGCTACCGGATCCCTGAGAGAGCACAATTGGCCTAGGGTGATGTTGATCCGCACAGGGCGTCTGTGAGCTGATGTATCTGAACCGAGTCGCTGCACTTTCCTACGAGTGCGCCGTGATTAGGCCTGTCGCGATAATTAAGTTATCGACTTATCGTACAATAATTTTTCCAACCGCGATCATTTTTGCCGACGTCGATAACAGCCATTGGGTCTCCGCGTTTTAGTTTGTTTACATTAGATTGCTAGATTTCTAGTGCTGCTCTCTCACCGGCTCTCTGTCTGAGGCAAAGTCGAATCTATCAGACAGCGACATCTATCGGCTAATGAGTGTAGTGCACGCAGAGACAATGACAATATTCCGCAACATCCGCAGCAGTTCAAAAAGAGGCGGAGTCTGACTTCACATGTATCAGAGGAGGCGTGTGCTAGTCTTCTTCACCCTCCTGGTGTGTTGGGGCATCACTAGTGATAGAGGGAGTCCTAATGAGTGGGTTGGGTAATTGGCTGTGTAAATTATAAGAAACTACTCCCTGCATTAGTTAGGGTTTTCCGTGTTGAGTAATCTGATGGCCTATAGGAAGAAGCTGTTGTTAAATCTGGCAGTCTTGCTTCTCACCCTGTAGCTCCTGTCTTACAGTGCACCACTGTCTTGGCTTGTAATTGTTTTTGTTTGTGTTTCTGTGTCTCAGGCACCTACTGAAGCAGGATTCAGTGGAATCGCAGCTGAAAAGGATGGACGCCACTAGAGTAGATGCAGATTACATCGTAGAGAAGATCTTACAGAGCCAAGATTTCAGCCACAGTATGCTGGACTCCAGTGCTGAGGGTATTTATACACCACAGACAGATAAAATACTCTAAACCCATACTCAGCATTAGCTAGGTTATAGCATCCCAGGCTCAGTTCCTCAGCATGACGCAGAAAAATAAATAAATAAAAAGATCCAGCGTTTTAATAAGACAAATAAGATATTTTAAAATAAGATATAAAACAAATAAGATAAAAAAGAAAGGAATCTTAAAATCATAGGAAATTTAAATAATAATAATAATAATAAATAACTACAGATGAATAAATAAAACAAAAAAAATAATAAGCAATAACTAAAAATAAATAAATAAATAAAAGTTACTGTAAAAGGGAGGTTGAAAGACAGCTAAAACAAACCAAAATTTTAAAAAGTTAACTAAAATTTTATAAGACCAAAAACAACTCAAAAAAACGTCAAAAAAAATAATTAAATAAAATATTATTTAAAACATAAAATGAACTAAAACAGTGACAGGCTGTGTTAAGTTTGAGTTTTTTAGAGTTATGTAGTGAATCATTTCAGCTCACTGGAACTGAACTGTAGCTAAAAGCAGATTTTCCCAGTTCGGTAAAAAAAAACTCTCAGTACCTAAATGGTGATCCAATCACTGGTGTGAGTCTGGTAAGTTGTGTTATTAATAATAATAATAAAAAGTATTTGTGTGATGCACGGTGGCGTATGGCCAGAACGTGCTTTAAAATAAAAAATGAACCAGTGTTTATGAAACTGTAGTTATTTATTGGGTAATACCCGAGCAATAGTTTATGGTACTTTGTGTACTAATAACTTTACTATTTCTGTAGTGAAATTAATGACCTTTGCCCAAATTTGTATTTTTTAGGATTAGTATTCCTGTGGATAATTCTGTAATATTACTATAAATTTTACAACAGGTTTTTGGTTTAATGTTAAGGAATAGTTCAGATGTAAAAATGTAGCTCTAGTTGGGTATGTATGTAGTGGTTTTTTTTTTGTGTGTGTTTTACATAAAGTAATAGTGTTTTAGTAATAGGTTTTATATATAGTTGATACCTGCAGTCTAGGCTAGGGGTGGGCGATATGGCTCTAAAATAATATCACGATATTTCAGGGTATTTTTGCCATAAACATATACTTGCCGATGTAGGAAAACAGAAAAATAATTCATTAATTTCAGCAATATAGTATAATAATATAACAGTATAATCATAATGTGGCAAAATAAATAATATAGCATAAAATAATATAATGCAGCAAATAATATTGCAGAATATTTAGTGCATGCATATAAACTGCAAACTAAAACTTATATTATACAATAAATACACCTAAAGCTTCACAGTAAATAATAGACTACTTTTAAGACAGAACAGCCCTATTATCACAATATGGATTTTTAATATCATGATATTTCTGTATCACGATATATTGTATAGGATATAATATCGCCCACCCCTACTGCAGTCGCATACGGGCCTGGTGGAAGTTTCTGTGGTGCTGTGGCTCAGTGAGAACGACACTGTTACCCCGGTTACTCCCCCAATCTAAAAACAAACACATGAAAACACACGCACACACATACTCTTACACACACACACACACACACTGTATCAGAGTGTAACTGCCGTAGTTACAACTGGATAAATTAGCAGAAACATCATCATGCCGAAAAGGCGGCTTTATGTAAAAATGTCCAGCCTTGAATTTCCTCATTTCTACAGTGGTATAAAAAGTTTGGGCACCCCTGATAATTTTCATGGTTTTCTTTTATAAATCATTGGTTGTTTGGATCAGTTCAGTCACATACATACAAGTACAGTATACATACATACTTACATACATACATACATGCATACATACAGTAAAATGCACTGGATGGTGGCTCTCATATCGACACCTTTGTAAAATAATCACCTTTTTTCAAGCCTTTAAATAAACACAAAAGTTTATGACATATTGTTTTGGCTATTTAAAATGAGCCATGTTTTAAGAGGATAGTTTATCATACCAGAAACCATTCTAATTTAGAATTTTACAAATATTTATTGAAAATGCAGAAAACTGTTCATATTTTAACAGCCAAAAATGAGACTAAAATGCAGACTAAAGAGCTTTGTAATTTTATTTATAGCATATTTCCTTTATTAATAAGAAGTAAACTTTATATTATAGCAGGGGTGTCCAAACTTTTTTTGTTGGGGGTCAACAGGAGAAATATATTTGAAGTCACGGACCACAGACTCTATAATAAAACAAATAATGAAATATACCACTTTAAAAAATACATTTTCCTGATTATTTCATTTACACACCATTTTACTTCACTTACTATCTTTATTTTTGACAG
Source organism: Astyanax mexicanus (assembly GCF_023375975.1). NCBI lineage: Eukaryota > Metazoa > Chordata > Actinopteri > Characiformes > Acestrorhamphidae > Astyanax > Astyanax mexicanus. The sequence goes on from NC_064411.1 coordinate 676,595, forward strand.
TGTTGTGTAAACTAAGATTTTTCAAATTGATGTTTCATTTCATGATGTCTCTAAATATTAAACGTTTAGACTCTTTGGCCTGTTTTTCTGCGCTAGAAATGCGCACTCTCTCTGCTTTTAGACTCTTTGCCCCGTTTTTCTGCGCTAGAAATGTGCACCCTCTCCGCATTTTAGACTCTTTGCCCTGTTTTTCTGCGCTAGAAATGCGCACTCTCTCCGCTTTTAGACTCTTTGGCCCGTTTTTCTGCGCTAGAAATGCGCACTCTCTCTGCTTTTAGACTCTTTGACCCGTTTTTCTGCGCTAGAAATGCGCACCCTCTCCGCTTTTAGACTCTTTGGCCCGTTTTTCTGCGCTAGAAATGCGCACTCTCTCCGCTTTTAGACTCTTTGGTCCGTTTCTGACACCTAGCGTTCAAACTTTGAATCTCACATTATAAAAACCTGCTTAACAGCGGGCCAACTTTCATTCTATTTCTAAAGTACCTCGCGGGCCGCTCCAAAAAAGGAAACGGGCCGCAAATGGCCCGCGGGCCGTAGTTTGGACACCCCTGTATTATAGTAAACACTCAACACTTACTAATTGGGAACAAGCCCTGAATCATGAACCTTTGTTCAGTGAAGGTATTTCAGGATTGAAAAGCTAGTAAAATTGCGTAAGTCACGCATTCATTTTGATTAGGTATAATAAATTAGCTTAAGTCATACTCTGAAAATAGGCCATAGTGCTAAAGGGGTAAAATCAAATGATCTGATCAGCTGAGTGTGGAGTGGAGGCGATCATTATTTTCAGTGACTAATGGAAAGTAGGCGAGGTGGAAGTTTGGCAGTAGTGTTTTGTTTGTGACGCACTGTGTGTGGGTCTTTCATGGCCTTTCAGGATGGTACTTTCCCTGCTATAAATATGTGTGAGTGTGCATCATTTCTAAAGCACCTTCTACAAAACCTGTACAGGAGTGGTTGGTCTGCACATGTGTTTGTGGGGCAGGAATTTACCTGCTCTTTTAACCCAAAAGCAGAAAAATGAGCACAGATTAGTTCTACACCACTCCCACCAGTACACACTGCACTATGAGCTCCACCTAATGGACAGCATTTCTGGACAAACCGAGTGATTCAGAAACAGCTATGGCTGGGTGCAGCAGCATTAGCATTAGCAGCTTAACGCTAGAGCTACCCGTGCTTAGCGCTAGTAAGTGCTGCCCGACAGCGCTACACTGCAGGTAGCTGAATGTTCCGGTAAGCCAGGGTGATTATTATTTAGCATTTTGTTCCATGTAGCTTGTTTTAACATGGTAAACACGCAGACTACAGTCCGATATACTCACCTCTGAACAGCAAAGTATCTAATAGCGCTCAGTGTGGTTAGCGGCTAATGCTAAGTACTATTTTTAAGATATAATTATTTATTTATCGTTTTTTTTTTTTTAATGACTGGGCTTTAATATAGGTTTGTAACTTACTGTGCTGTGAGGATTACATATAATATAAAACATGTCCCGCGGAATTACATAATATATGAAGAAATCAGACTAATTCATTAGCAGAAAAAACAGCTAAAGAATGTAAACAATAGGCCTTAAAAAGAAATATGCCAACAACTGTAACAATTAAATATTTTGAATAGTTCCATTAAAAAGAAATCCTGTTACTTTTTATGTTTTTTGGTAAAAACATGAAAAATAGCTAAATGGCGGCTATGCTAATAGCATGAGGAAACTGAGCACATTCTAGTGATTTTCCCAAAATTGTATTTTTAAGATAAAAACATAAGATGTAAGCATTAAATTAGGTAACAGGACTGAGTGTTGAGATTGATCTCCTCAGTCATCGTTACAATAAGATCAAATATACAGAAAAAAAAAACTAATGAGGGAACTTTTAATTTGAATCTTCTCAAACTGAACCAACTGATGTCACTTCCTGCTGACTAACTTTTACAGTTAGATCAATGTACAAGACACTATGCTTAGTAATAAAATGTATTTTAATGGTGGAATATGCCATTTACATTATTGATTACAATATGTGGTCCCGCCCTCGATCATTTTTGCTGTCCTTGATTTTTCTCATTATGTTTTACTGGTGTGTTTGTTTACAAAACCATGAACGCCACCAGTACTTTATCCAGTAGTGCCGTTCTGTTATCTCTTATCTGTCCTCTGTTGGAGTTGCGGTAACGGTCAGTGACCAGTGCATCAAGTATGGGATGTGTGTTTCTCCAGGATAATAAGTATTTAAAAACATTTAAAATCACTTAAAACATTTCAAAATAAGTATTTATTCCCCTTAAACCTTTTCCACATTGTCACCTTACAACCACAACTTTTCTAGACAAGCAAAAAGTAGCATATAATTATGAAATAGAATAAAAATCTGTATGATTACGCAGTCATTAATCTGTTTTCTCTGTTTGTAGAGTTTGTGTTTGTTGCCATTGCACTTTATCACACCCCCACACAAATATAAAAAAATCCCCTCAAATAACTCCAACGAAAGGAATGTGGTAGCCGCTAAGCATGCTGGGAACTCCCCAAAAGTTCCCCTACTGGGTCCATCTATATAATATATAATGTGTTTGTTTTGCAGAGGAAGGTCTACGGCTGTTCGTGGGCCCCGGAGGGAGCACAGCATTGGGAACTCAGAACATAAGGTGTGTTCATTTAAACCACTTCAGTGCTTGTTTAGGGGAGGGGCCCATTATCTCGCTGGTTTCCTTTCACACACAAAACTCCAAAATAGCAAAAAAAAAAAAAAAAAAGAAGAAAATCACGGATTTTATCACCATGCTGTGATTTGCCACAAAACTTTTATTAAAGTACCCTCACTGCAATCCTATCACTGTGTGGCTTTATTAGAATATACTGAAGGGAAGGGAAGTAGCGTGATGAGTGGAAGTATCATTTTACCGTAACGGACTATAAGGCGCACTGTCGGTGAACATCATCTATTCTCTGCTCTGTTTCATACATAGGGCACATTTTAAGCGACAATAGTAAGGAACAAGGGTGTCGCCATGTTTCCCCTTCTAATGGGGAAGCTGGGAGAAGTGCCTAAGTAAACAAAACTGTAATTCTGTAGATATATATTTTAAAGTCAAACGAGTGCTGAATGTTAACCTACACTGATTTCTCTCCTGGAAAACATTTATTTGGGTGAGTAAAGTGTTTCTGTTTATTTACTTAGATTTCCAATATTTTAAAGCGGTGTTCTGGTTAACTCTTTAAACCAGGGGTGTCCAAACTTTTTTTGTTGGGGGCCAGAAGGAGAAATATATTTGAAGTCACGGACCACAGACTCTGTAATAAAACAAATAATGAAATATACCACTTTAAATAATACATTTTCCTGATTATTTCATTTACACACCATTTTACTTCACTAACTGTCTTTATCTTTGACAGTGTTGTGTAAACTAAGATTTTTCAAATTGATGTTTCATTTCATGATGTCTCTTAATATTAAACTCCTTAATTACGGCAACTTTTAGACTCTTTTCCCTGTTTTTCTGCTCTAGAATTGCGCACTCTCTCCGCTTTTAGACTCTTTGGCCCGTTTTTCTGCGCTAGAATTGCGCACCCTCTCCGCTTTTAGACTCTTCGGCCTGTTTTTCTGCACTAGAAATGCACACTCTCTCTGCTTTTAGACTCTTTGGTCCGTTTTTCTGCGCTAGAAATGCGCACCCTCTCCGCTTTTAGACTCTTCGGCCTGTTTTTCTGCGCTAGAAATGCGCACCCTCTCCGCTTTTAGACTCTTTTCCCTGTTTTTCTGCTCTAGAATTGCGCACTCTCTCTGCTTTTAGACTCTTTGGCCCGTTTTTCTGCGCTAGAAATGCGCACCCTCTCCGCTTTTAGACTCTTCGGCCTGTTTTTCTGCACTAGAAATGCACACTCTCTCCGCTTTTAGACTCTTTGGCCCGTTTTTCTGTGCTAGAAATGCGCACTCTCTCCGCTTTTAGACTCTTTGGCCCGTTTTTCTGCGCTAGAAATGCGCACCCTCTCCGATTTTAGACTCTTTGCCCCGTTTTTCTGCGCTAGAAATGCGCACTCTCTCCGCTTTTACACTCTTTTCCCTGTTTTTCTGCTCTAGAATTGCGCACTCTCTTCGCTTTTAGACTCTTTGGCCCGTTTTTCTGCGCTAGAAATGCGCACCCTCTCCGCTTTTAGACTCTTTGGCCCGTTTCTGACACCTAGTGTTCAAACTTTGAATCTCACATTATAAAAACCTGCTTAACAGCGGGACAACTTTCATTCTTTTTCTAAAATACCTCGCGGGCCGCTCCAAAAAAGGAAACGGCCCGCAAATGTCCCGCGGGCCGCAGTTTGGACACCCCTGCTTTAAACACACAGACTACAGTCCAAAATACTCACCTCTGAACACGAAAGAGCTAGCGCTGCAGTTAGCGGCTAATGCTGAAACTAAACTGTAAAATCCTGTATATCCTTACAACCTGTCTGATAGAATTCATACATAAGCAGGACCAGATTATAAGATGCACTGACGATTTTTGGGAAATTAAAAGAATATAAAGTGCGCTTTATAGTGCCAAAAATACGGTACAAAATGAACCAGTTGTGTGACCTCACACGTAGCACCCAAAGCGAATAGCTTCCATACCTGCAGCAGAACTTTATGAGAGTGCACTAAAAGTGAACCCCAAATGAACCAATTCAGGAGGATCAGAGAGTGGTATTCTACACCAGTCCCAGGCCGATTTCACACCAATCAAATCTAAGCAATGGAGCAAGCGCACCCGGATCCGGGAAAAAGGGCTAAAGTGAAAACGCCCTAAGATCAGAAGCGTTGTACTGCGTCAGGTACCTGTGTGATACAGTGAGAAATGTTTGCACAGTCTCGACTGTGGCAGATAACAAATGAATGTGCTGCTCTGATATCTTATTAAAATATGATGTGTATTGTGTTTATGACTCTGCTGGGTCATTAATGGGTGTGGGCTGATGATAAAGCATGTTGATTTTTACTCTCTCTCTCTCTCTCTCTCTCTCTCAGGGTTGGTAATGGTGCCTTTGAGCAGGTGGTCATTCAGCGCTAGACGCATTCTGAGCTGGACCCAGACGACGCAACATCCTGTTCAGACAGGAAGTGACGGACAATGTGGAAAATGATGTCACACCTCAGCACCTCACCCAAAGAGAGGCAGATGTAAAGTAAACAGTGCCTCACTGTACCAAACCTCTGGACCTGAATCAGCTGGAACGCTGCTCCCTCCTGTGGCTGATCATGTCCATGGCATGAGTTTCAGGTCACTGTTAACGGGTTCCAGTTGTGTGTTGTTCATTTGTTTGATCATTGAATCCACAGTTTATCAGTATTAGAAATTCACTTTGAACAAGTAATATGTTATTAGTACTATAAAAAAAAACCTTTAAAATGGCAAAGTTATATTTCATATGAAATATGTACCACTATTTTTGATTGACAATATATGAAGTTCATATATTGAGTATATGATGTACAGCTCTGGAAAAAATTAAGAGACCACTTTTGATTTAGCTATTTATAGGTTTATGTTTGAGTAAAATGAACATTGTTGATTTATTTTATAAACTACAGACAACATTTCTCCCGAATTCCAAATAAAAATATTCTCATTTATTTGCAGAGTTTTCAGGCCTCAAATAATGCAAAGAAAGTTTTAAAACTTCAGAAATCAATATTTGGTGGAATAATCCTGATTTATTACAGTTTTTTTTTCATGCATCATGGCATCCTGTTCTCCTCCTCCACCAGTCTTACACACTGCTTTTGGATAACTTTATGCTGCTTTACTCCTGGTGCAAAAATTCAAGCAGTTCAGTTTGGTGGTTTGATGGTTTGTGATCATCCATCTTCCTCTTGATTATATTCCAGAGGTTTTCAATTTGGTAAAATCAAAGAAACTCATCATTTTTAACTGGTCTCTTATTTTTTAACAGAGCTGTATATGGCACAATTTGCAAAAGTGCCAAATCTGGTTTTGCAAACAAACTCTTTATATCATCCCAGAAATAATTGCAGTAAACAATATAATTGATATTTTAAGACTATTTTATGGCACTAATATATTGATATAATATCAAATCAAATCAAATCATTTTAAAAACAATAAACTATAATAATAGTTGTGTACAACTATAAGGACAGGCCCAGTGGGCATTTTTGAGATCTGCAAAAATGAGGTAATTTTAATGTATTGTATAAACATATAAGTATGATAACATTTATTTTAATATCATTTTAATATTAGTTATTTCAATACACCTTTACATGTACCGAACTACATTCAAATCAAATGTAGTAGTAAATGTAATAGCATGGAAAAAGTAAAATTTTCAGGGTTACATTTCCATACAATATTATATTTTGCACATTAGTATTGCATTTTTGTACTTATATTAATATTTTACTTATTCAGATTAAATTTCTTGTGTGGATAGAAAGCTTTACAGCTGGTCTGTAAAATGGTTTAAATCATATATTTGTATAAAACTTATGCAAGTTTGATGGAAACGTTGTATTTTCACTACTTTTTTTAAAGGCCAATCTTCCAGGTTTTGATTAACTGAAGTTAAGAATGGATGTTACTGTTTATTATATTTAAAAAGGCTTTTCAAAGCAGTTTCTATGTGTTTTAGGGGTTCCTATTACTGCTATTGTTCTGACAGCTTGGTTGTTTTTAATTTCTTACTGAAATTGTATCTTCACTGTTCTTTTAGTTACAGCTGTTAAATGAAGACTGTGTGTAAATACAGTCATGTTTTTTTATTTTCTTTATTTTATTTTTGTACCAGAATCCTGCAGGCTAAAAATGTTTTAAGTGTATTCTGTCCAGTGGACACAAGACAGTAAAGATTTGAAAAAAAAAGTCCGACCTCTTATACACTCAATGCTTTTTTTTTCCTTTTAAACATCATTTAATATTTAATGCAAACATTAGATTTTTGCGTTGAATCAATATACTGTCCTCAACCTTCTGCCTTTTGAATTAGCATTTTACATTTCATCACAATATAATTTTAAAAAAAAATGGTTGGATGGAGGAATAAAAAAGTGGTTTTATTCCATTTGCAGTAACTGCTTTTTAATTTGGCACCAACTCTTCACCATACCAGGGGGAATGTTTATGTTCTATTTGTTTTACTGTGTTTTTGAGATCAGATGTTAAATCTGATTGGTAGTGGTGGGTAACATTCTTTATACTCCGCTTTACTACAGTGATGTAAGTTTATTATTCTTATTATTATTCCTTCTTCTTAGAAATTTATATTCAGAGAGAGAATAAATAAAAATTGTTCATTTTTCATAATGACTATGGTTTATTACAGGTTGAATGTACAACGTTGAAACAATGTTGCCATATCAATGTTGATTCCCTTTTCAAAATCAACAACAAATCCAACATTAATTCAACTGTAACAACATTGAAATGCCAGCTGGGATACGTTTACTTTTATACTTTAAGTAGTTTTGAAACCAGTTTTACTTTTACAATTTTACGTTAATAAATAGCTACAGTAGATGATACAACTTCCACTGAAGTATTTAAACTCTAGTGATTATACCTTTAGCTGAAGAGTAATGAATGGAGATACTTCTGACAGCTCTGTATGTGATCAGCACCTGTTAACTAGCCTAATGCCCTTGTTTCAGCGGTGAATAATCTTTAATAGGTAGTCTTAAATCTTTAATGAGAGAGCGAGAGAGAGAATGTGTGTGAGACAGAAAGGAAAAGAGTGTGTAAAAAAGAGAGAGAGATACAGAGAGTGTGTAAGAGAGAAAGGAAGAGAAATATACAGAGAGAGTGTGCTAAGAGAGAGTTTGTGTGTAAAATAAGAATGAGAGTGTGTAAAGGAAGAGAAGGGGAGAGTGAAAAAGAAGATGGAGAGTGTGTAAAGGAAGAGAAGGAGAAAGTGTAAAGAGAGTGTGTGAGAGAAAGGAAGAGAGTGTGGAAAGGAGGAGTGGGAGAGTGTGTTAGAAAGAGAGAAAGGAAGAGAGACTGTAAAGTAAGAGTGAGAGAGAGTAAAGACAAAGTGTGTGAAGGAAGAGAGGGAGAGTGTGCAAAAGAAGGTAGAGAGTGTAAAAAGGGAGATTGTGTGAGAAAGGAAGAGAGAGAGATACAGAGAGAAAGAGAGTGTGTGTAAAGGGGAGAGAGAGAGAGAGAGAGAGAGAGAGAGAGAGAGAGAGAGAGAGAAAATAAGTAAATAAACCTGCATTGCACCAAAACACACCGTTTTTTTTAAACAGTCCACACACGTCACTTCCGCTTCCTGCGGGTCCCCGGCAGCACGTTAGCCATCTTGTGCTGCTGCTGTTGTTTGATAGAGAGAGAGAGAGAGAGAGAGGCAGAGAGCAGCGCTGAGCTCCGGCAGAGACACGGGATCCACCGAACCGAGCTCCGGTACTGACGGGTATACAGACCCCGCGGGCTGCGTGTGGATCAGGACCGGCTCCGCGGGCTGGGATGGCGGTGTAGAGGCCGCTCCTCCGCCGCAGGTTGTTGAACGGGCCGCTCTCCTCCCGCGCTCCGAGCGCCATGGCGGGGAACCAGCAGCAGCAACAGCAGGCCGTGACCAAGTCCTCCACCGGCAAACACGGCAACGTGCTGCCGCTGTGGGGCAACGAGAAGACCATGAACCTGAACCCCATGATCCTCACCAACGTCCTGTCCTCCCCCTACTTTAAAGTGCAGCTGTACGAGCTGAAGACCTACCACGAGGTCGTGGACGAGATCTACTTCAAGGTAACTAGCGGCGGCGGCGGCAGCAGCAGCGCGCCGAGCTGGAGCTAACCCGGCTAACAGAGCTAAGCCATGCTACGCTAAGCTAACTGGGTGACTGGGCTTGAATAAGATTTATCCGGTATAACCGGGAGCGCTGAGTGTGTGCTGTGGTGTTCTGTGTGTTCTGTTAGTTAGCTTAGCTTATTTATAACGGTATCTATCAACTTAACTACATGAGAAGTGACTGGTTAGCTTGCGCTACCTAGCAATCGCTGCTAACTTACGTTAGCTTTTTAGCTAATCTAGCTAATCTATAGCTAGCTGACTAATAGCGTTACCATCAGTGTTCCCGCGGTCTGAGAACTTTAAGCACGTTAAACAGGTATAACGTTAATAGTGTAAATTAAAAGTGACTGTTAACATAGGTAAAAAGTCCTCAGTTAAAAATATACTAATTACTTTTCATAGGTTCGTTCCCCCCATCAAAAAAAAACAAGTATTTTTGAGATTTTCCTTAATTAATAAATTACAGCTAGCTAGCTTCCCATCTAACTCTAGTTAGCTAACGTGCTTCTGTGTAACTTAGTTCGGTTTAGTTCTTTAATAATTCGTTTTCTAAAAGTTTCTTCTGTAACGTTAGTTTAAAGTCAGAAAATCAAGCAGATCATCATTTATTTATATATATATATATATATATATATATATATATATATAATTTATTATTATTATTATTTTATATTTTCATTAAGTTTAGTAAAGTGAAAATGTCTATTTCCGTATTTTTTGTTTTTGCAGCATACTTAGTCATACAGCGCTGGTTTTATTTATTATACTAACGCTACGCTATTACATTGTGTTTTTCAGAAAATATTAGCAAGAGTAAAGCTGCTAATACTTAAATTACTGAGTATTACTTTTGATAAATTGTCCCTTATGTTTGTGGATAATAACTGTACATCTTATGTAATAAAACATTAAAGTCTTAAATGTAATTTCCCCATACCTGCTAAATCCCTGATGGTAAACATAAATAATGCTTTAAGAGTTTCTTTGTCTTAGTAAATGTATATATTGGTTTCTTGTCATGTTTTAGTTATAATAAAAGCTGTGCTTGCTGTAAGGCATATGGAGGAGCTGGGAAATTGAATAAAGTGTTTTCAGTGCTTGTGGGTTTTCTGTTTTATCTTGGAGGTCCTTGGTTGTTGCAAAGTTGGTACAGTGAAATCGTATGTTTGGGAAAAATTCAGATAGTAGGAGTGATTTTATATCTTCCTACTTTGAAGATGTTCACTGTAAACTAAGGCAACAAAGTGTAATATTAATCTTTTTGTATGTTTTTTTTTTTACAGTAAGTGTTTTCACAGCAGTTAGTGTAATCACAGCAGGGAAGCACACTTGTTTTTAAGTCTGATTCTTAAAAGTATTTGTGTGCATCTTTATACACTTTTTTTCTGTATTATATTTAAACTCAAATACTCTTTTTGAGTATTTGATAATATATGGCTTTATTTTCATCACTCGTCGTTTTCATTGATTTTCTTTACTAGCAAATAAAAATCTCCCCTTTGTCCAACAGCCACCAAATTGTTTTTAATCTTTTTATCTATTTGTAGTTTTTCATCGTTCTTCGTTCCTCCAATTCAATCCTATACAATTTCACACATGCCTGTTTCATCCTAATTTGACACATTGCTTGTGATTTCTCTGTTTTGCTCACCAACAAAAATCCGTATTAGCTATATAGTTGTTGTTGATGTTTGTGTGGGAGAATGAGCTTTGGTGTTTGTTCTCAGGTAACCCATGCAGAGCCGTGGGAGAAAGGCAGCCGGAAGACTGCGGGACAGACTGGAATGTGCGGAGGGGTAAGTAGAAGTACGTGCCTTTCAACTTCTTTCCTCTCTCTTCTGAAGAGAACGCTTTAGAGATAAGAATAGAGCTAGTTTATGTAGTTTATTTTGTTGATGTAGATTGTGAGTTGGAAAGTTCTCAGTAGATTTACTGAATTTCCATTAATTTTATGGATATTTCAGATAGTTCTCCTTGTGTTAGTATGTTTCCTGTGTGCTGAAGTCGCTTACTTGTTCTGCTCGTGCCGCAGGTGCGAGGCGTCGGCACGGGAGGTATCGTGTCCACCGCGTTCTGTCTACTTTATAAGCTGTTTACACTGAAACTCACCCGCAAGCAGGTGATGGGTCTCATCACACACACAGACTCCCCATACATCAGAGCACTCGGCTTCATGTACATACGGTAAGACTCCACTTCACCCCGTATTGATTGGCTTAGTTATATTGTGCCTTAATTTCACTGTAGGGTTTTTCTTCTGTACAGTGGTATGAAAAGTTTGTGCACCCCTGATCCCTGTGATTTTCCTTTATAAATTATTGAATTATTAAATTTAAGTTTATAGGATTTACATAGTGCAATAATTCAGTTTCTAAAACAAAGTTAGGCATGTAAATAAATTTGGGCACCCTTGTCATTTTAATTGATTTGAATACATTTATCACTAATTATTGGAACACCAAATTAGTTTAGTAAGCTTATTGACCCTCGACCTACATACACAAGTAAATCCAGTTATGATAGAGTTAAGGATATATTCTAAATATACATATTTCTCTTCTTTGCATCTTCTTTAAAGAAGACCCAACATGGGAGCAACAAAACAACTCCGAAATTACTCATGGTTTAGAGGAAGAATATTAAAAGCTCAAATCTTATAGAACAAGTACAACGTTCTGGATTGATCACCTCAGATCATCTCAGTTCTATTACTGTGTTCATCTGCTGTATAATATATTTAACTGAAATTGCTGATCCAAATTAGCAATGATTTACAAAGAGAGATCTTTAAACGGATCGTTAAACTTGTAAAAGATGTAATAAATAGAAAAAAACCTCGTTATCTAATCTAATTCTCATCTTTTTCTCCTTTTTTCATTGTTTTTTCTTTCAGATACACTCAGCCTCCTGCAGATCTGATCGAGTGGTATGAGCCCTTTCTAGATGATGAGGAGGTATGTCGCCACGGGTAATGCTTTCACCTTCCTTTTACATTTAATTTAGAGGAGCACAGGTTGTTTCCATGACCAGTTAAAATATTTATTTTGTGTATAGCTGTAGAACGAAGGCTGTTACTGGTTGCATGTGTTTGCCATGTGGTTTGAACCTTAATTGATTTAACGCAGCCTGTAGGCTTGTGACAGGTGGTCCTATAACATGCTGTCCTCCAGTCGTTGGGCTTGGAGTGACCTGTGTGATTATTCTGAGGGGAAAAAACGTTTTTGAAGGAAGTTGTGATGCACATTGCTGACGTTTCACCTTTGCCTTCATTATGCTTAATGTTCTTGTGGGCTAGGGCTGTGTGGTTCTTTAGTCTGGTCGTGCTTTAGTGAGTGCAATGCAAATCAGAAGTGCAGTCAACCTCCAGGACCAGAGATTAACACCTCAGATTAAGGCATTCGCTATTTCTATGTCTATCATAATTTTTTTAGTTGACTATTGTACATGTAAAGTGTATTGGACAATACTTTCTGTTTTACCGTACTTTTTTTTTCCGCGTTCGGTGTGAACGTACAGTAACACTTAGCAACTGAAGTGATGAAATGGTCTGGTGAGACCTTTAGATTAATAATATGAAGTCCCCCCTACAGTAATGCTGATTTTATTTGCTGAAATAGACCACAGCAGTCCTGTAGTCATGTTGTAGTCGGCGCCATGTTGTTTATGCCCATATTTGGTGTTCAGTGTCTAAGCAGAGTTTCTGAATGGGCTTTTCAAAGCCCACCCCTATCAGATTCTGTGGTAAACAACGCTGGATCCTCTGAATTATGCAATCGTTTTACAGTCGTAATGAGAATAATGCTAGCGTTAAGATAATGCTGCAGCGCACTGAATTGACCTTGCAGCTCTGCAGGTGTTGGAAGAGGTGAAACCCACGTTCAGCCAGGTGATGTTGAGCAGTGTAGCCTCTCTGTTAGAGTGAGTGTTAGAGCTTGTAAAACACAGATAAAAAGAGAAAGTGAGCTTTAGTGTTATATACTGTCACAGGTTAGTTAAATGCGGCACACCTGAACCAACTAATCAATTAACTGCCCTCCCTAAGAACAGCTGAGTGTGTTACAGCAGAAAAACACTAAAACTAGCAGCACAGTGTTGCTTCAGAACCACAGAGCTAACCTAGTAGCTAGGTCAAGAACCAGTAATATAGAAAAAAAGTAAAAAGTCTTAATGTGGGTTTTTTTTTGTTGTTTTTTTCCCACTGAAACCTGTTGTAAGGAAAAAGCTGTCGTAATGTAATAAAATGAGCCAGAAACACCAAACTTCTCTAGTTTATTAAGATGAACATTAGTTGTATCAGGTGGGCTTTAATAAACTGTAGAAATACAAAAATATATAATAAAATAAAGCTAGCATTATTCTCATTACGATTCTTGAGCAATCTCATAATTCTTAGGATCCAGTGACGTTGAAGAGATTTGGAAAAAAAAACCATTCATTTTAACCATAGACAAATGCAGCGTTGACACGGAACTCCTAATATGGGCATACGACGGCTACACAATGTCACATGACTGCAGTGGTCTATTTGTCATCAAGCCAGCAGTGGCTCACTTTCCATACACTAAGATTAACCCAACTTTAAAACAGCTCTGATTCATTGTCTCGTTATTGATTGAGATTTTCAAGTTCTGACTGTGTTCACAGTGTCAGAACCGCCCACAACATTCAGAAACGTCCACCTGTTATTGTTATTATTATGTAATTGGAACATGGATGGAAGATTAATAGTCTTTTATTAGAGGCAGTAAGAAGTGAGGGGGTGAACTGTTCTAGTTACGGAGCCGTGCAGACTTGTTTATGGCCTTATTATATTTATTTAGCTCTAAGGTCTAAACTAAACTAGTGGAATTTTTGAATGCTTTGAAGGCTGTAAACATTTAACAGTAACATAAACCAATGCTATTCATTACATATTTAATTATTGGGTGATATGACGACTTAGTAATGTTTTATTGTAAGTTTTCCCTTGGTTACAATTAATAAACTATTATTTTGATGAATGATGGACATGCTCCATGATTGGCCTGAGGTTTGAGTCACATGACCCTATGGTCCCCACACAAATAATACAATAAGAATAGCGGTAAAAAATTTTTAGCTGTATGTGTCCTTCGTGGTTGTGCCTCTCTGGTTAACTGCACTGTTCTCTTTCTCAGATGGCCTTATGCAGCAGGTGAATGGGGTTAATGTGTCTCAGCACTTCAGGTTTGCGTGCAGACCTTTCCTCCCCAAATTCAGCCCGCTATCAGCCTGCTTTAAGCACAGTTTACAGCAGGGTTCTTCGTTTCCGGTTCTGGAGGGCCAGTGTTCCATTTTTCTGACATGTCCTTGTTTTAAAGTCGTGTAATTAAAGCATCAGTAGACAGTTCACTGGAGCACCAGCATCTCTGACCAAGACACGTGCCTTAGGGCTCCTTTCTCACATTCCTACACGCCAACCCCGCTGAGACTGGCTGTTAGCAATGTGGCTAAACCACCCTTAGTGAGGGCTTATCGAGGATCGGGTGGCTTACACCACTGTTTAGTAGGCTTGCAATGTTGTGCTAAATTCTGCACCCCTGCCATAAAAAGCACCCTCTCTCAGGAGCCGTGCAATAAGCGGAAACAATCCGCTTTAACTTAAATAAAGTCATGGTTATCTCTGTCATGCTTACTTACATCTATAGCAACACAGCACACACTCCCGAGAGGGGGTGCTAAATTCGGCACGACACTGCCATGTTTGTTTACAGGGATGTCGCATCACTGACAGCATCTTGTCTGCATGCGTTCAGATCGATCAGACAAGCTGCGCTTTAGGAGTTCACCCTAACATTCAGCAAGTCGATGTCCTATTTCCCCAATGGGGAAAAGCATCTTTATTTCTTAAGGTAGTCTGTAGTCTAACGCACACCTCTCCAGAAATATAACAATGCGTTTCGAACTGCTGCAGCTGTGATTGGTCCGTCAGGCCTCGCATTCTTGCCCGCACGTTCTTGTCTTTGCCGTTTAAACTGTACAAATTCGCTACGGCCTACTCTCAAACACATCTTAGTAGTAGGCCAGAAATAACTTTTATAGGGTTACAAATACGAAAGAAAAGAAAGGATTCCACCAACTAAAATACTTCAATTTTTGGAAGTAACTGATTTAAGTCTGTGATGCTCAATTCACGAGTATTGTCGATGCCACACAATATCCAATATGTTGCTGATATGGCACAAAACACAAACAGTCTACTCGCGCTTTAAAAGCCTAGGTACTCACTAAGTGATGCTGGAAACCAACCTCCTGCACTGTATTTGAAGAACACTGTTTTAGATGTATGAAGGAACAAAACATGACGGTAACTTTGTTTTATTACAAGATCATAAACAATAAAGAAATTAAGAAACTGATGCCCTGATTTCAGTACAGTATATTGTGACTCATTGCCACGTTGTGTGGCACATGCACTTTAAATGTTACACATGTCGCTGGTCACATCATCGGTCGACGCTACAGGGGCCACAATATTGTTTGATACAGATACTGCAGCTTTGAGCTTCAGCCGATGCCGATATCAGTCAGATACCATGTTTTTGCTCCCGGGCTAAGCTGTTAATACTTATTTTATTTGTTTGAAAGAGCTTTGATTAACACATCAATCTTAATTACATCCTGCAAAAATTGGGGGGAAAACATATTTTACATCCCTCTTTATTCTCGAGTTCTGCCTAAAGTCTTTGTGGAAGTTTAGACTCGTGGGTCACATAAGATTTAATGTTTTCTTCCAATATTCAGTCCACTGATTTTGGCCAGTATTGGATCAACACTGAGTATCAGGTTATTATACCCCCTTTTTTGCATTCTGTCAGTTTGTTGTTTTTGTGCTCTGGGCTGAGAGATTAGCGAGAGATTAGCGTGTGAGATTGGGCCGTCTCTTGGCGTTCCACCAGGACTGTCCTCCGCTGAATTTCTTGAATGTGAGAATCTTAAGCTTGATGGAAACAGAGGTGAAGTTTCAGTATTTTGTCATCACAAACAGCAGCCAGAGATTGACAGTAGTACAATTGTAATCATACATTTACCTCAGCACGAATATTTTAGTCATAAATTAACATCAGTGATGTTATAATCATAAGTTTACCTTAGCATTGTTATACTAATCATACATTTACCTCAGCAGACCTATTCAAATCAAATATTTAATACCTCAGCAGTGCAAATCTAATCATGATTTTAGATCAGCAGTTTAATTCTAATCATTAATTTATCTCAACAGTGCTATTCTGATCATGAATTGACCTCAGCAGTGCTGTTCTGATTATAGTTACATCAGCCGTGCTAATCTAATCGTGATTTTACTTAAGCTGTTATTCTACTCATGAATTTACCTCAGCAGTGCTATTCTAGTCGTGATTTTTACCCCAGTGATTTAGGGTTAATAATTGTGGTTTTAAATTCAGATGTTCAGTGCGTGGTTTTGCGTGTTGAGATCAGCTGTGGTGAAGCAGGGGAAGCTCTGAAGTGTGCGGTTCTGTGTTGGTTTCAGTCGGCTGTGTCTGAGAGTCTGAGTCGGGGCTTGTTGTTCATGCTGCCGCGTGTTTGTGTGAATCAGGAGCTGGACGTGAAGGCCGGCGGTGGGTGTGTGATGACGGTCGGGGAGATGCTGCGCTCCTTCCTCACTAAGCTCGAGTGGTTCTCCACGCTGTTTCCACGGATACCCGTGCCCGTGCAGAAGATGATCGACCAGCACATGAAGAGCCGCCCACGCAAACTCCCACAGAAGGATGGCAAGGAGGAGGAGGAGGAGGAGGAGGAAGAAGAGGAGGAGGACAATGAACGGCAGCGCTCCAGGTACACCAGCAGGACACGCTGAGACACCAGAGCGTCCCAGAACTCAGCTGTTTCTGGACTGTCAAGAACAGATCTGATCAGAGTGGCATCATTTTAAATTCAAATTTTTAATTCGCCCTTAATTCTGACTGGTCTGAGTACAGGGGCTCAGATAGTTCAGTTTAAGTCAGTAATACATTCACTCAATTGAAAAAGTAGAGAATAATTTTTAAATTCATATTGTAATTTGTACATTACAAATTGTTACATTATAATTACATAAAGTAATTATAAAAATTCCAAAAAAATTACTGTCATTAAGAGCATTTATTTGCAGAAAATGATATGGCTGAAACATAAAAACTGTGATTAAAAAAAGCTCTGCATATTTTTTATATGTTCTCCTCCACCAGTCTTACACACTGCTTTTGAATAACTTTCTCTGTTTTATATTGTTTGGGATCTTGCTTTCTGTAGTTTTTCTATTCTGCTTGTTAAACTGATTGTGTTCTGTCCCTACAGGACGCCGAGGAGAACCCCAAGCCCCCGGAGATCACCGAACCGATCACGCAGCCGCAGCCACCACCGAGAGCGGCACGGGGCCAGCTTCGACCACGAGCTAGAGCGCGAGAGGGACCGCCAGCGAAAAGAGCGAGAGGGCAAAGATAGAGATAGAGACCGAGAGAGAGACAGGGAAAGAGACCGAGAGCGAGACAGAGGAGAGCGCGACAGACCAGTGGACAGGGACCGGGACAGAGAGCGGCGACGTTCCAGAACTCCAGACCGAGCCGACCGGGTCCCGGAGCGCCGCAGGAGCCGCAGCAGAGAGCGGCGGAGGAGCCGAAGCCCCGCCCGCGAGAAGAGGAACGACAGGAAAGAGCGAGAGAAAGAGAGGGAGGCAGAGAGCGAGAGAGAGCGCAGCCGGCGAAAAGAGCGAGAGCACAAAGACCGGGGCGCTGCGGCCGAGAAGGAGAGAGAGCGCTCCAAAGACAAGAGGAGTAAAGGAGAGGGGGAGGAGCGACGGCACAAAGAGGAGCGGAGACACCGCGAGGAGAGGAAGAGCAAGCGCTCCAGCCGGAGCCGCAGCCGGGAGAAGAAACACAAAACCGAGAGATCCAACCGGAAACGCTCCCGCTCCAGGAGCCGGCAGGACGCGGCAGTGGCGGCGGAGGAGAAGAGCACTAAGCGCGAGCGCAGCCACAGCAAGGAGCGCTCTCACAAACGCAGCCGCAGCAAAGAGCGCTCGCACCGGCGAGAGTCCAGCAACGGCAAAGAGCCCCGGCCCCGGAGCGCCAGTCCAGACCCGGGAGACGGAGCTCACGCCAACCGCCCCAATTCACCCTGATCCCATCGACACACCCGCCCACTTTACCCTCCCTCCCCTCCGATTCTGTACGTCTCCCAGGACCTCGTCGCGCAAGACAAGCGGAAACAGCACGACGTCCCTGGAGTTCTCCTTCCACCCCTTATTCGTTCCGGTTATCTCACTTGTAGGTATTACCCAATGTTTTTGTTTCTCCCGCAGGAGAAGATTAAAATCCCTGATTTCCCCCGTTTCCACCCGGTCTTGGACGTAATGAAAAAGACCCAAAAAAAATGCTTTTTAATTGTTCTGTTTCTGTTTGTTTTCAGGAAATCTTGCAAAAAAAAAAAGAAGGTTTTGTATATAGTGTAAGGGTGGGGGGGACGTTTTAAATCTTATAAAGGACACGCAGAGCAAGGCTGCTGAACGAGCGACAGCGTGGACCTACTGAAATTGTGCCGTGTTCAGGTCATTTCTCTGTTGCATCTCATTTCCTAATAAAAATCTTGTATGAAAAGATATATGGGCTTTTTTTTGTCTTATTTGGTTGTATTTCCATAGGTTAGAGGTAACCCACATAACCCCATTGTAGATATTTAATTTTTTTTTAAGTTTTAATTTAAATGTTGAGCTAGAAACAATAAGTTGATGCCAGCATCATGATAAGTATTAGGAAGGGTTGACATTTTTATACCCATTTTATGACGAACCACTGAATTTTTTTTTTTTTTACTGTAGTGACCAGGAGTAATTCAGCTTGGAAAACAGTTAGCACTGGGGCTAATATGCCAAACCTGACAAGTTCAGCTGCTAGCATAGTGGCTAACATACTCTACACCTGCAGAGACCTGCTGAACTAGCAGCCATAGCTAGCATTGCTGCTACTAGCTACAGTACAGCTTATAGCATTGTGGCTGTTTCTCTTATCTAGGCTTCATAATAAGAGTCTTTAGTCCTCAGGCCTGGTATGAGTAGCCTAACTGGCTGAAGTGACTCAATGTGTCTCAGATCTGATTTTCGCATGGCTGTGTGAACTTGCCAAATCAGATTTTTTTCAAATCAGATTTGAGTCACTTTCGCGTTGTGTAATGTGATTCGTTCACATTACACACAGATACAGATCACTTACATTTACAGTGAGTGTGAACCGTCGAGATAGCCAAATCCAATCTGAGCAAAAAATCAGATTTGGGTAATGTGGCTTGTAATGTGAACGTAGCCCAAGAGCAACAAATCAGACATCGTTCCCATCATTATAGGTGGTGTTTTTGATCATAGCCAGATTATTAAACACAAACATTACTATACATTATTAGAATTAATTGTTCTTAATTTATTTAAATATCTTCTTTGCACAGAAAATACAGAATATTTAACATGAATATATCTCTTGCTTTTTTTTTTATTATATGCAGTTCTACATCTTTCATGTACAGTTCAGAGCCAAGCGGCAGAAACGTTTATTTTTGGATCATAAGTGATTCAGAAAATAGAAAAGAACACAAAGTGTAAGCCATACTTTTACAAACCGTAGCTGAAGAGTGCTGAGCTCTAGTCCAGAGGATTGGTGATCTCCCCGCTCTGCTGCCTTCACAAATATAAATCTTAATAAGATCAGCTTAAAATTAGCTTTTTTTTAACTTTTAACTAGAGAAACCGTTATAAAAACAGTTGATATTCCAAAAAATATGCGCTTAACATTGGAATAGCCTGAAGATTCTTAGTTTTTTCGACCTCTATTACTTATCTGTGTGTAAATAAGGTGTGAGCAGGTAGATTCCCGTACTCTGCTGGACTCCAGCACCAGGATTTGGCACTTTTGCCTTTACATTCATTAAGAGTTAGAGATACATTCATACACCGTTTATTAATATTAATACATTCATGCCCTCTACTGGACACCGTATGCAATGTTTCAATGTGTTATCAGTGATCCAGCCAATCACAGCACTGGATTACTCTTGTTCTGTCTTCAAATGCTCTATTGACTCAAATCAATAGATTAACCCTTTCAGACCTGAATTATGTTCTAGTTATGGAAAACAAAAATATGAGAATGCTGTTTTTTTTTTTTGTAATGCACACAAAATAAGACACTACGATCCAAATCCTTATTTAAAGTGTATATTAAAATAAATCCAATTAAATACATTTATTAGTTTTATTCCTAAACACAATAAAATGTGTTTTAAATCACAAAAATAAATCTGTAGTGCTGACTAAGGGTGGGCGATATGGTGAAAATAATATCCCAATATTTTATGGTATTTTTTTCTTGACAATACAACAAAACAATGAAGAAAAAAAAATGTCGATTGTTGTAACTGACACTGAAGGTCTGAAAGGGTTAAAATCGTATTAAGCCATGATTCATCATGTGGACAAAAGTAACGGGACAGCTGTTTCTACTCAAACCCAACCCATTCCGGCACATCCGATCCAGAAGCACGGGATGGAGCGCCATCATTCCAGAGAGCACAGATCCTCCGCTCCACAGCTCAGAGCTGAGAGGGTTTGGTTTGAGGTTTGTTAGACTTCTAACACGCGGCATCGGATCACATTAGCGATCTTCATGTGCTGACTGCGTTAGAGCGCGTTCTAGATCATGGAAATCAGGATTAAAGTCAACCTAAGTAAGCTGTGAACTACTGCTTTCCAACCACAAGGGGCGCTGGCCCTGAACTAATAAAATTATTAATCAAACATCTCTATATATAACTGTGTAGAGAAGAGTCAGGCACAAACTAACAGCGAAACATAAAGCATTTCATATATTTCAACAATTTTAACAAGATCTTTGGTCGGCTTTTAATCGTCTGTACTCTCTTGTATTTCCTCTGGAGACTTTTTATATATTAGTTAATATGTTGTACGTTTTTTCTATGTTTATAATAGTGCATTTAAAAGTTACTTTATTTCAGTAATTCAGTTCAGAATGGGAGTGATCTATTGTAAGCATTTATTCATTTTACTGTTGATGATTATGAAGCTCACAGCCATTGAAAACCCACCCAAAAACCAGTATAGAATATTACATAAGACCATTTAGTACTTGTGGCAGTGTGGGCAGTGTGCCAAGTCCTGCTGGAAAATGAAATCCGCATCTTCATACCGCCAAACAATCACTGACCATCAGTGAATTTGAACTTTTATTTGGAAATGAAGTTTCCACCAATCAGTGATGGTTTGGAGAGACATGCTGATCATCTGCTGCTGTTGATCCACTGTGTTTTATTATCAAGTCTAAAGTCAGCGCAGTTTTGTTTTCCCACAAAATCTTTTTATGGAGATGTGGATTTCATTTTCCAGCAGGACTTGGCACGCTGCCATCACTGCCCACAGTACTGCCAAAACTACCAATTGGTCTTATATAATAATTTACTTTTCTGAGACACTGATTTTTTGGGTTTTTTTTTTATTGGCTATAAATCATAATATTAAACAATAAAAGAAATAAACACTTAAAATAAATCACTCTGCAGGATTCGGCCGTCCACGACAGTGTGGCGTGACTACCCACCAGTTTCATTCCTGTCGGCTGATTCCTTGAGGGTGTCGATGAGTGCGCAACATGAATATATGTATAAATTATATTAATATATGTATATATTTACTAACCGTATTTTACGCACTATAAGGAACACTTAAAATCCTGGCAATTCAGAGGTGAGTATTATCGGCCTGTAGTCTGCTTCTAACCCCAGGTAGCACTGCTGGAGCAGCATTAGCATTACCCGCTAAGCTCTAGCTCTTTCACTGTTCAGAGCTAAGTATATTAGTCTGTAATCTGCGTGTTTACTGTGTTAAAACAAGCTACCTGAGACTGAAACTGCTAGCTAATGTCAACCTATCAGCACTGTCTGATGGCAATTAGGTGGTATTAGCGGTTAGCTGCTAATGCTAATGCTCCAGCCTTGTGAAAATCTGTAAATCTAAGCTAACTGTAAATAAACAGAAGCGCTTTTTACTCCCCCAAATAAACAGTTTTTAGAAGAGAAATCTGTGTAGATTAACATCCAGCGATCGTTTGACTTGCCGGACTAGTCTGAAAATGTTTTTTTAAGAACTACTTTTTCGTTTATTTAACGTCGCTTAGCTTAGCTTTACAGATCTCGCCCTCGAGCAGTGAGACCAGAGACTGTAAAAAAGATGGACGCCGTGTCTCTGTTCTCATTCATTCAAAGAAAATGAAGCCAAAATCTTCCTCCATGTTGGCGATCCTGAAACCTGAGTCTGTAGAGCGCAGTAGAGACCAGAGGAGGGAGAAAGACTGTGGAGAGACCGCCTACTAATTTGAATAACCCCGCCCCTGAAGGATTCCTCGAGGTCACAGGCTGCAGAGCGGGGCGGAGCGGAGCTGACGGTCTGTTATTGGTCCCGCCCATAACCAGCTCTTTTTACAATAACCACACCTTTTTTGAATAGAGCTGAATAACGTTTTAAAAAGCGAATTCAGTGTGGATATAAAAATTTAACAATATAATCAGAGGTTACACTAGCTGCTGCATTTAAATAATGGAGGTAGAATTACAGTATATTAGAAAAAAACGTGATTGAAAGTTGTTCTGTTTTGCCTGTTTTGAAACCTATGGGGATGGGTGGAGTTACACAGCTTTCTGCAGCCGAACAGCAGCAGGGGGCGCCCGACCTGTGGTGGCTTCACTTTTGAGAGACGATGCTCTGTCCAGCTTAACACAGTCTATGAGAGAGACCTGCTGAATTAGAAGGAAAACATGGCGGCACCCCTGTTCCTTACTAGTGTTGCATATTGCGTCTTATAATCCGGTGTGCTTATAGTCTCATAGTGTGAAAAATACAGTTCGTATGTATTCATTTAATTTCTTCTTAGTTAAAAGTTGTAAATATCTTAATTGTACCAGTCTCCAAATTATTATATAACATCTGAAATGTTAGGTTGTGCCCCTCTCTCCTCTCCTATAAGAAAACCCCATCAGGTGATCAGTTCTCCGCGTGAGATGATCTGAAAGCTTGCTATAGAGGAAGGTAAAGAAGTATTTTAGTGCTCTCTACAGATCCAGTCCTTCGGGATGTGCTGTAGTTTCGCAGAGTGAAAAAGCTGATCTAGGAGAAGCCTTCCTTCATCACCGTCTCAAAAAAAAAATCTCACAGTCTGAGCTGACCCTAGATCAGCAGTCTCACCCCTGAGAAACGTGACGGGAGCGCGGGGTCCAGCCTTAGCTCAGAGCCGCGGTCCGGACGCACACGGGTTCTGAGAAGGGCCCTTCAGTGGACTCGCTCCCGGCGGAGAGCGAGACGCAGTAGGTGGTGGCTGGTTTCAGATCTGAGATGATGGAGGCCTCTCCGTATACAGTCATGCTCACGGGTTTGGATGAGCTGGACTGTTCCTGGATCAGCATCGAGTAGAACTCGGCGCCCTTCACTTTATTCCATTCCAGCCACAGAGAGTCGGCCGTCGCCATGGTGAACTTTGCATTTGGGCCGTTCAGCTCATCTGTGGAGGTTTAGGAGATGAAGAAAATATATTTCAAATATATATATATTTTAAATGCAAATAATACACTTATACACTAATCCACTTATCTCAGCAATATGAGTGTTTTTACCTGATAAAAGCACCACATATGATTTGAACAGATGCAAATACATATACAGTAAATCATAACAAGAAAATCTAATTTTTAACTATACTTTAAGTATGTTATTTATATCCTGTGAGCCGAGCTGAAGAACAAAGTGTAGTTCCAGAATCCAGATTTCTCCTGGATGCTCCTCCTCAGTCAGCATGTGTTTATTATACTATGTTCAGTTCCGTCAGCAGCTCACCTGATTTATCACATTTACCAATTTATCAATTTACCAAACCAGGTGTTGATTAATATGATGAGAACTAGAAATAAATCTATTTAACTCAGATTAAGAGGAGAGATTAGGAGCTGTTTTAAGGAAAACGGTGCTGTTTGTATTTATTGTATTTTTAGTGTTTTACTGAGCTAATAAACACTTACTGCACAGATAAGAAGCTTTTTCATACTGT
Organism: Astyanax mexicanus; assembly: GCF_023375975.1. Taxonomy (NCBI): domain Eukaryota; kingdom Metazoa; phylum Chordata; class Actinopteri; order Characiformes; family Acestrorhamphidae; genus Astyanax; species Astyanax mexicanus. The sequence goes on from NC_064411.1 coordinate 700,493, forward strand.
ATATAAATAAAAAGCAGCATCATCTTGCTGCAGATGAGGCTGAAGCTGTATGGGAAAGAAGCCATTTCTGCAAGCACGCCACAAACAGAGTCGCCTGAGGTGTGCAAAAGCGTGTATTGTTGAGCGATGCACAGTGACGCCATCTGCAGCAAGATGATGCTGCAGCTCTTTGGAGGTGGTCTGTGGATTGTCCTCGACTGTTCTCACCATTCTTCCTCTCTGCCTTTCTGATATTTTTCTTGTTCTGCCACTTCTGGGCTTAACAAGAACTGTCCCTGTGCTCTTCCATTTCCTTACTATGTTCCTCACAGTGGAAACTGACAGGTTAAATCTCTGAGACAACTTTTTGTATCCTTCCCCTGAACAACTATGTTGAACAATCTTTGTTTTTAGATCCTTTGAGAGTTGTTTTGATGATGCCATGATGCCGCTCTTGAGAGGAGATTCAAATAGGAGAACAACTTGCAATTGGCCACCTTAAATACCTTTTCTCATGATTGGATACACCTGGCTATGAAGTTCAAAGCTCAATGAGGTTACCAAACCAATTCTGTGCTTCAGTAAGTCAGTAAAAAGTAGTTAGGAGTATTCAAATCAATAAAATGATAAGGGTGCACATACTTTTACAACGGTCAAATTTTGGTTTAATTGCATATTGCACATTTTCTGTTCTGTTCAGTACAATAAACCTCATTTCAATCCTGAAATATTACTGTGTCCATCAGTTATTAGATATATCAAACTGAAATGGCTGTTGCAAACACCCAAATATTTAGAACTAAAAATGATTAAGATTAATAGGGGTGCCCAAACTTTTTCATATGACTGTATAACAGGTAATTAAAAACTGCAAAGGGCACAAACTTACACAGCTTTGTCTGTTTCGCATCTCTCCTCCTGCGAACTCCTCCTGAGACCACTGGAAGAAGTAAAGGGAAAAATCAGAATTAGAAATGGACTGAAAAAAATACCACCTTAACTGTTAAAAGTGGTTTTTGTGGTGTTTGTTTTGCTGAGTGCCTGATCTCACCGTGCACATCTGACGTTCCTGCACTTTCTCCGGCTGTGTTTCCAGCAGTAACCACGATCAGGTTGCTGTTGACGTTGGTAACTGCACAGGAGAGCCCAGTCGTGTTGCACAGTTGTACCCGGCTGTCGCCAGTCACCTGGTACACGTGGTACACATTTGCATATAGCGAAGAGTTCCACGACACCACAGCGGAGGCGTTAGAGCCGGTGAAGGTGACGGACAGGGGAGGACAGGGAACTGTGGGAGATAAGAGGGTTTGATTTGGTTACTGCAACGTCACAAAAAAAATCATACATGTGGGACACGTCCCACCCAATATCAGAAACAGGTGGATTTGTCCCCCCCCCCCCAAAAAAATGATCCCGCAGAACAGGGGCGTCGCCAGGAGCGAATCGTTTCTCTCAGCTCAGCTGTGTTTTTAATGAGTAGACGCCAATCACGGACCCGGTTCAGGAAGAAAGTCCCGCCTCTTAATAGAAACAGCCAATCAGCTCGCTGGTTTTGCGGAGCACGGACAAGAGTGGGGAAGCCCCCGCGGAGGTCCACAAATATAAGATTCTGATTGGTTCTGCTTTTGAGTTTGACCCTCTGCTGTCCCTCCCCTCTCCTATAATTAATATTCTGATTGGATTATTAATTCCATTGTTTTTAAATTCATTTTAAAATGTCTAGTTGTGGTCTCTAGTAAGAATGAAGCCATGTGAGCTGTTTTTTTTTTTTGCTATTTAGCCCTGATTTAGATCACTGGATTAGATGTCTTTAAAGAAAGACAGGATTTGGCTCTTGCTCATGAATATTCATACATGCAAATATATCACCTCTGATTGGCTAACAGCACTAAAGCAGCAGGGAGCGCCTACCTGCCTTCCCCACACAGTCAATTTCACAGCTATAAAATTTAAAGGACAATGTTTTTTTCAGAGATACAGCCTTACTTATAAAGATACAGGACTGAGCGCTAGATAAAGTTAACCCCTTAAAGCTGTAAACAGAGCTGATAGCTCCTCCTGCTGTAGCGCGGGTTTAGCTCTGCATGTTGGTGGTCCTAAGCCTGAGGTGGGCGAGGCCATGAACCCACTGATTGACGTAGACACCCTAACGTCTCTCTCTGATCAACTTGTATTTCTGAGGATTTTCTTTTACTATCTACTGCAGATAATGAAGGCTGAGGAACAGTTTCATGTGCAGCATCATATACAACTCAAAGAGACCTATAGCATTATACAAGAACGAGAAAAAGTAGATTTTAGCCGAACGAGACCTTTAAGAGATTGATCGCTGGTAGAAATATGGAAGGGATTTTTTCGTAACATTCAACATGACATCTAATTACAGATTTATAGAAGTCCCACCCTTGACACCCCTACGTTTGACACCCCTGCATTACACAGCAATTAAAAAGTACCTTAATGTGTTTTAATTAAAATGGGATATACTTGAGCTGATGTTTTTTTTAATACCTGAGATTCCTGTGAGGACTGCTGATGGCGCGCTGGTGCCGGCCGAGTTCTGAGCCCTCACACTGGCGCTGTAGGTGGAGCCACAGGGAACAGGTGTCTCAAAGAACGTGCGGCTCGTCCAGTAGGAGGTCATTTGGAAGAGCGACTGGGCGCTCCCCTGAATGCTGCCAGAAACCTCCAGAAGGTAGCGGGAGTCAGGGCAGTTTACTGTGGACCAGTAGGCTCTCAGCAGCTGACCCAGACCCATCAGCACACTCTGGACGACCCGGAAGGTGGCTGGGGGACATGGCACTGAAAGAGAGAAGAAGGTTTACTCATAGATGGCCACCTCATAGATTTACTTTATATACACGCTGCCTGGACAAAAAAGGTCACAAACTCTAATGTTTTATTGGACCGGCTTTACCCTGATGCTCTGGACCCATCAGACCTTCACATGACCATCTTCCATCTTTATGCTCCCTAGCAAACTGAATCCAGTTTCCAGGTTAGCTTCAATGATAAGTGCTTTTCTCAAAGCTACACATATGTTTAGTGCTAGTACCCTTCATAGTGTGTCGTGGTAATGCTCTTACTTTCCCTATTAAACATATCCCTTTCTACTGTCATTTTCTATGATTAAAAATGTTAAATGACGGACGGACGATGATGTTTCCCAACTGTCCACAGGATGAGTCTTTTCACAAATGAGAAGCTACTCACTGCATCAGATCGGGATAATAACAACTTGTTTCCAGCTAAAATCACTCATGCAGTAATTATCAAATTTGCTTAGGTAGCTACATCTGACAGTATATGCATCAAATCGTAAAAGTCATTAAATGCTTGCTAAATGTTCCAAAATAAACAAAATAATCAAAATAATAATATGTCAAAAATCTTGAATACTGCACCAATACATATTTGTTAGGGACAGACCATTACCGCCTTAAAAAAAGTTTAGATTGCAATTTTTAAAGACAAAAAAATGATTTTATCGTTTACTTCAATTCTCGTTGTATTTATACTGTTTCCTATGTTTTGTATCTCCTTTATTTTATTTTATTTTTAGCTTTAAATGTTTACATATGTAGTACTACTAGTGTTGGTGACCAAACAGAGAATAAAATGTCACAAAAATGATTTTGTGAATAGTTTTGAACACTTTTGTTAGTTGTTGTTAATTGAGTCAAGACCATTGTTGTATTTATTTAGGGTATTTATGTATTTCTTTTTATTAAATTCAATTCAAATGTCGGAAAGCAAAAGTTCGAAGCTTTTTAAGAGGGTGTAACTGCGTTATTACACTTATAATTGTGATTTTATCAGTGGCATAAACTGGTCATAAAAAGAACAATTATATAGTTTATCACAATAATTTCTGGGAGGGTTTTTTTTAAAACCATAACAAAAGGTATTGTGATAGAATTGAATCAGCCACTATGTAATCTATTCATTATTAGCCAGTGTTTAACAATAGAAACGCGGTTGATTGGATCATTTTTGAGCTCTCGTGCTGATTGGTTCATACCTCCTCCTCCTGTAATGGGTTTGCTGGCGGAGCTGTTGCAGACTCCGTTTGAGGTCACCACTGAGAAGTTGTACTCGGATCCGCACTGCAGCCCCTCCAGGGAACAGGAAGTGCCGGTGGTCTGGCAGTAGAGCGTGGAGGAATTGGTTGACTGGGCAGTGGCGAAATACTCCACAGCTCCAGTTTGCCCCGCCCAGGACAGTACTGCAGTAGAGTTCACACACTGCACATCCACGGACAGGTTTTGGGGCTGGCAGGGTCCTGTAGAGCAAAAACACCAACAAAAAAAAAAACCACACACCAGAGAAACCAGAGATTCAGTTTAATTTCCCAAATGTGAAAAACTAAGCACTTTTTGTTGGGTAAAACAAGGACATGGGGAAGAATGTCTTACCTGTATTAAGGACCACAGGCAGACTGGGCGCACTGGTGCAGCTGCCCTCGGCAACCACTTGCACGGAGTAGGAGGAGCCACAGGTGAGGTTGGTGAGGGTGCAGGTGGGTGTTGTGCTCTGGCAGGAAGCATGGCTGTTGCTACTGTTAGCATAGACGTGGTAGGAGGTCGCACCAGTGCTCTGATCCCACACCACTACAGCGGAGTTATTAGCACAGTAGGACAGCACTGAAACGTTGACTGGTGCACAGGGCCCTGAAAAAAATGAGTAGTAATAATGTATTCTTCCTTTCATGCATTTGCTCTGGTGAGTTTTTTAAGGCTTTCTCGGTCATGAGACATCCTGTTCAGTAGCTCCTCCATTTCCACTTGCTGTTATGTTTCACATGGATCTCCGTGGAAACACGCAACAAAAGTGTAATTACGGTGAGTGGCAGTGGACAAATAGCTTTTTATTACTAAATGCGAGGAGATGAAACTCAGAGATGTGGATCCAGACGGGACTAAAACTAGCGGAGTACCACGGAGTTTAAACACGGAGAAAAACAGTATTTAACTTCCTCTTATAAAATTTTCTCAGGGGACGTCTGAGAAAAACACAAACACATACATGGTGGTTCCGGGCAGGAATAAAATCACAGAGGATAAAACTCCGCATAAAAGAGAAAATTACCCCAGGACCCCTTGAAAAACTAATCCCGTCCAGATAAGGCTTAAGTCTTTACGAACTGAAAGATTAAAATGATTATTTCTTTGGGATTTGTATTTAGTTTAGTTAGAAGAAATTGAGGTTAAATATGTCAGTATGTCAGTTATCTCTATTTTAAAGGCTCTGAATCATTTTTTTATACCATTTATTTTATAGTACAGTGTTTTTCACTTAGCGGAAAATCTAACAGTACAATTTCTTTGTTTTTGGATTAATTAAAAATGTAAAAATTTAAACAAGCCATTAATCTATAATTGTGTATTTCCTTTTTTTACAGAAATGTTTATAACAGTATAGAGCAGTTCTGAGTCAGTCTGGTGTTTACCGGTCTGCAGGCCTGAGGGCAGCACTGTGGTGGAGTTACACTGATCATTGGTGACGGTCACTGTGACGCTGTAGTTCTTCCCGCAGCTCAGCCCACTGATGCTGCACTGTGAGCCCACTCCCACACAGCTCAGCGGGGGTCCGGAGGAGTCCTGCAGGGTGGCCGTGTAAAGGGCCGTGTTGTTACTGGGCTGCCAGGAAACCACAGCAGTGCTGGAGCTGCAATCCAGAGCGGCTGAAATGTTTCCAGCGGAGCAGGGACCTGCGGATCAAACACAGAACCAGAAGAATCAATTAACTTTTGATAATGGGTATTGAAATGCAATTGCTCTCTCTCTCTCTCTCTGGGTGGGTACAGTACAGTACAGTACAGTAGAAGGCACTCTCTCTTTCCCCTCATCACTCCTAGGGTGATGTAGATCAGCACAAGGCTGCATCTGTGAGCTGATGTATCAGAACCAACAGAGTAGCTGAGCTTTCCCCCGAGCGTTAGCGCTGTGATGATGCTACTCGGTAATGTATAAGCAGCAGCAGCTCAAAAAGAGGCGGAGTCTGACTTTACATGTATCAGAGGAGGCATGTGCTAGTCTTTTTAACCCTCCTGGTGTTGGGGCATCACTAGTGATAGAGGATATACAGCAGTGATAGGGGAGTAGCAGCTGAATGGGTGGGACTATTGGCCACATCAATTAGGAGAAAAACGTGACAAAAAAATAAATAAAATAAATAAAAAGAAACAGAAATTTGTATTATTTCTGCCAATTCGTTCAAAAAATATATTAACTACAACAATATTCTGCGGCAAAATCACGATTACTTTTTTTTTAACGCTGTTAACATTTTTTTTTTTTAAGTGTTTACATCTGGCAGATTAGATCCTTTTTTACTGCATTATAATTATCTCCGGGTAGTTTAGATGCTTTTTAAATTATAATATTATATATAGTTACTGAGTTTAACTGAGTTTTAAAGGAGAAAGTAAACACCAGTGTAGCTCCATATTCCACATTTAACAACTTCAAAAAAAGAAACGTGCCATCGGCTGTGTTTCTTTGTGTGTGCATGACCATGCAAGTGAGAGAGAGAGAATAGGAGAAAGAGAGAGAGAGAGAGAGAGAGAGAGAGAAAATAGGACAATGAGAGAGAATGAGAGAGAGAGAGAGAGAAAATAGGAAAAAGAGAGAGAATGAGTGAGAGAGAGTTAGAGAAAGAGAGAGAATGAGTAAGAGATAGAGATAGAGAGAGAGAGAGAGAATAGGAAAAAGAGAGAGAATGAGAGAGAGAGAGAGAGAGAATAGGAGAAAGAGAGAGAATGAGAGAGAGAGAATAGGAGAAAGAAAGAGAATAGGAGAAAAAAGAGAGAATGAGAGAGTGAGAGAGATAGAGAGAGGAAGAGAAAATGAGTGAGAGAGAGAGAGGGAATAAGAGAGGGAGAATGAGAGAGAAAGAGAGAGAATAGGAGAAAGAGAGAGAAAGAGAGAATGAGTGAGAGAGAGAGAGAATGAGAAAGGGAGAATGAGAGAGAAAGAGAGAGAATAGGAGAAAGAGAGAGAATGAGAGAGAGAGCGAGAGAGAGAGAAAGAGAAAATGAGTGAGAGAGAGAGAGAGAGAGAAAGAGAAAATGAGTGAGAGAGAGAGAGAGAGAGAGGGAATAAGAGAGGGAGAATGAGAGAGAAAGAGAGAGAATAGGAGAAAGAGAGAGAAAGAGAGAATGAGAAAGGGAGAATGAGAGAGAAAGAGAGAGAATAGGAGAAAAACAGAGAAAGAGAGAGAGAATGAGAGAGAGAAACAAAGAGAGAATGAGAAAGGGAGAATGCGAGAGAATAGGACAGAGAGAATGAGTGAGAGAGAATGAGAGAGGGAGAATAAGAGAGGGAGAATGAGAGAGAAAGAGAGAGAATGAGTGTGAGAGAGAGAGAGAGTGAGAGAAAGAGAGAGAATGAGAGAGAATAGGAGAGAGAATGAGTGTGAGAGAGAGAGAGAGTGAGAGAAAGAGAGAGAATGAGAGAGAATAGGAGAGAGAGAAAGAGAGAGTAAGTGAGAGAGAGAGAAAGAAAAAGAGAGAGAGAATTAGTGAGAGAGAGAGAGAGAATAAGAGAGAGAGAACGAGAGAGAATGAGAGAGTAAGTGAGAGAAAGAAAGAGAGCATACACTTCAGCATAAATCAAAAAGTAATCTACTTTCTGAACTCTAAAGCATCACCAGGCTCTATCAATTTTGTCACGATTAATTTGTGTAAAAAAAAATGAACACACTGAAGTTTCCAGATTAACTGCAGGCTTTAATGGGTTAATGTTGTCAGCTCTGATTTATTAACTTATTAAAGAGAAATTCAGAACCAAGCTCTGGCCTTTAAACTAGCTCACAGTGTCTCTTCCTGTTTCTTTTTACTGTATTTATATTAAACTGCATGTGTATCTTAGGTTTTCACAGTCTAACAGTTGTTTTTTTAAGATAAAATGTTTTAAATGCTCTTTTTTACCACCCAGAGCTGTTATTCTCAGTCTGCAGGTCCAGTTCCTCACCTGTCTGGAGCTGGGCAGGTACACTGGGGGTGCTGTTGCACTGCTGGGTGCTGGCGGTGATGGTGAAGTTGTACTCCTGGCTGCAGTGCAGGTGGTTCAGATTGACGGTGGTTTTGTTGGTGCTGATAAAGAGGGCGTGGCCGTCTCTGCTCCACCCCCTCAGCAGGTACTGCTCTGCGTCTGCAGCGCTCCAGCTCAGTACAGCTGCAGCAGAACCGCAGCCTGATCCCGGGACAACCACCAGCCCAGTGGGAGCACACGGACCTGAGATACACACACGGCAGGAAGGGGTTACACACTCCAATTCCAGCCCCATCAATTCTGATATTGTCATCTTGGAATATGGTCGTGATCATCAGGGAAGAAAAAATTGATCCATTGATGGAAGAATAACCTGCTCTATATTCAGTATATTCAGGTAGAGTCAGCTGACCTCATTCCTTCAGCACATACTGTTGCTGAACCTAAACCTGCAGACCAACTGCAGCATCAACCAACCAACACCACATCATTTATTTACTACTTTTGGCCAAGCAGTGAGTTTTTTTTTTTTACGATATATTGCCATGACAATAGACTAACAACAAAACAAAGGACTAAATCTCTGATTATTGGTTATTTGTGATAATGTAACACCCCTTCCTTTGTATATTTGTATTGAATGTATATACTGTAAAAACGTGTTGTCATACAGGCGCCGAGTGGTCCAGCGGTCTAAAGCGCTGCCACTATGAGCGGGAGGTCGCAGGTTCGAACTAGGGTTGTGCCCCAACATAGCGATGGATCTTGATATTTAATCAAGAGAAATCAGGCAAAATGCGTTTAAATGATTTGAAACTGAAACTAACTGAAACTGATATTATTCTGCGCACTATTAGATATCGTCATTTTACAGGGGAATTATTACAGTAAACTCAAAATCATGTAACTCTCTGTTGGATTCATTTTATATAAATGGGAAACTTTCTTTGAATAGGAACAAAAATAAAAATTTTACCAAAAACAGGATGTAGATGAAAAATGACTGGTAATCAATTATGTTTTCCCAATTTTTATGAAACAACTTATTATTTGCACTATAAGACACTAAAAATCAACAGTTCGTTGCTGAAGTACAGTGTTATCCATGAGCTTCAGTAGAGTTCTCCAGCACTGAGACTGAGTACAGTGGCATTAGCATTAGCCGCTAACCGCAGCGCTAGCACTTTCACCATGCGAGTTTACCACGTTAAAACAAGCTACGTGAGAGATGAACCGCTGTAATTTCACAAAATATTTTTTATACCTCATCATTACGCCCCATGCTAAGTGTACAGGACTGTAGCTAACTGTTTATTTATGCAGGAATGCAGACTCACGGGACCGGAAGGTGGTGTTGGTGTTGGAGGGGATCTGGCACTGCTGGTTGGTGGAGGTGAGGGTGAGGTTGTAGGTCTGTCCGCATTGCACAGTGACGTTGCAGTGCTTGTCCTGGGTGGAGCATGAGGTGAGATGGCCCCCGGACCCCCGGACCATGGCCGTATAATTATCCGCCCCTGCGCTGAAGGGCCAGGAGATGAGGGCGGAGTCGGTGGAGCAGTCCACCTGAACTGCAACACCAGCGCTGTCGGGAGAACAGGGGGCTGCGGCACAACACCAACAGGGACTATTAAAAATTTGAGTTAAAAAATGTATTTGTTAGTTAATTGGTTCGATAATTATTAACTAATATATACTGGTGATCTAAGGATATATTTTTAGTTTAAATACAGAGATTTTTTTTCCTTTTGTAAAAGGGAAAGTTGAAAGTTTGTTCAATAAAACTGGATTTATATTTTTAAAAACTCAGTCGCAGACCCTACAGACCGCATTACACATCACTCACCTGACAGCAGGTTCACCGACTCGCTGTAGGAGCTGTTGTAGACCTGCCCCAGCGCCTGTACGTAAGTGGTGTACACCGTCCCACAGCTGAGTCCAGGAATACTGAAGCTTGTTTGCTGAGTGGAAAAGACCAGGAAGTCGCCATTCATGCCCTGCAGGAAAACCACGTAACCCACAGCGACCAGGCTGGCGTCCCAGGAGACGGAGGCATTGTGGGTGGAGCAGTTCAGTTCAGTCCGGACGTTCTGAGGAGGACAGGGTTCTGCAAAACACACAAGCAAGTCCTTATTTTATTTATATTCAGTCAGAACTGCATCATTTCATTTGGACTAAAACTGAATCTATTAACTGGATCTAAGTGTTGTAGCTGAGTTTAAATAGTTTTTTCTTTTTTCATTGTTTAAATAGTGATGGATTTTACAAATGGCGTTCTGTAAGTGAGGCGTTGTCAGGTGCCATCTTAGCAGCGGAAAACACAGGTGCGCCACTAACTGTTCTGAACCCTGACAACAGTCAACCGACAGACGTTTATTGCTATCTTGCCGACGCAGGTGTGCCGTGTGCTCGTAAGCACTGCGCCTTTAAGCACTGCGCCTTTAAGATACCAATCCACCAAATTCAGAGTGTACGTGGTTTATTTCCCCGTTACGCCCAAAACACACCCATGATTAATTAATGGAATTATTACATGCCTTTTGTATGTTTCGAGCCGCTCAAGGTTAAACTTTTCCTGTCGTTATGATGGCAAGGACACTCATGCAAAAACATGCCTTAAAACAAGTTGTATGTTGCTCGGTTGACGAATCGCCTATGTCAGGGGTGTCCAAACTACGGCTGAGGTATTTTAGAAACAGAATGAAAGTTGGCCCGCTGTTGAGCAGGTTTTTATAATGTGAGATTCAAAGTTTGAACGCTAGGTGTCAGAAACAGGCCAAAGAGTCTAAAAGCGGAGAGAGTGCGCATTTCTAGCACAGAAAAACGGGCCAAAAAGTCTAAAAGCGGAGAGGGTGCGCATTTCTAGCGCAGAAAAACGGGCCAAAGAGTCTAAAAGCAGAGAGAGTGCGCATTTCTAGCGCAGAAAAACTGGGCAAAAGAGTCTAAAAGCAGAGAGAGTGCGCATTTCTAGCGCAGAAAAATGGGCCAAAGAGTCTAAAAGCGGAGAGAGTGCGCATTTCTAGCGCAGAAAAACGGGCCAAAGAGTGTAAAAGCGGAGAGGGTGCGCATTTCTAGCGCAGAAAAACGGGCCAAAGAGTCTAAAAGTGGAGAGAGTCCGCATTTCTAGTGCAGGAAAACAGGTGTTTTGTTTTGTTTCTGTTTTTTTTTTTTTTTTTTTACCTTTGAATTTTTTTTCAACCTTTTCCTGGTTCTTGTGTTTTGTGAATTTGTGCTTCTAGAAAAAACTGATCTGCAACTGCATCCAACCTTACTCTCTCAAATTTTAACAAATGTAATAATACCGAGCATTAGCAGAATGCCAGTCAGATAAATAAGGCTTTATGTTCATTAAGCTAATTTAATCTTTTTATATATTTTAGCACGTCTGTAATGCTACAGAATCTAAAGCTCCAGTAACAGAAGGACAGGGTCACGTGACTGACCTGTCTGTAGTGAGTAGGGGAGCGAGGTGGCAGTGCCGGTTCCGTTGCAGGCGCTGTTGTAGGCTGTGACAGTGATGTTGTATATCTGTCCGCACTCCGTGTTTGAGAGGGTGCAGAAGGTGTCGGTGACGTTGAGACACACGTCGTTCGGGCCCTGGCTTGCTTTTGCCAGAGCGGTGAACCTGTCAGCTCCCGGAGTGAAGTCCCAGAACAGGAGTCCAACGACGGTGTCATACTGCACCGAGAGGTTCTGCGGAACGCACGGCTCTGAAGAGACGAAAAAATAAAGAATATATTTTTTAGTTTCTTTCATTGTTTGTAATTTATTGAGCTATGTGTACAAAAGTTGTGTGTAAAATATGTGTGATGCAGCATGACGGGCCTAAGTGGGCCAAAGAGTCTAAAAGCGGAGAGAGTGCGCATTTCTAGCGCAGAAAAACAGGCCAGAGTCTAAAAGCAGAGAGAGTGCGCATTTCTAGCGCAGAAAAACAGGCCAAAGAGTCTAAAAGTGGAGAGAGTGCGCATTTCTAGCGCAGAAAACAGGCCAAAGAGTCTAAAAGCGGAGAGAGTGCGCATTTCTAGCGCAGAAAAACGGGCCAAAAACTCTAAAAGCGGAGAGGGTGCGCATTTCTAGCGCAGAAAAATGGGCCAAAGAGTCTAAAAGTGGAGAGAGTGCGCATTTCTAGCGCAGAAAACAGGCCAAAGAGTCTAAAAGCGGAGAGAGTGCGCATTTCTAGCGCAGAAAAACGGGCCAAAGAGTCTAAAAGCGGAGAGAGTGTGCATTTCTAGCGCAGAAAAACGGGCCAAAGAGTCTAAAAGTGGAGAGAGTGCGCATTTCTAGCGCAGAAAACAGGCCAAAGAGTCTAAAAGCGGAGAATCAAGATTTATTCTGGCACACTATCAGTTGATTCCCTCTGGGTGCAACTATTTGAAGACCAGTGTAAATTATATTTTGTTCTGATTGGTTGGTAAGTTGGTGGCTGGGAATAAACTGTATTCTGTGATGGAGTCATCATGTTGTCTCCCACTTTTTCACTACAGCTATTTGTGGCTCTACCTGTGATAGCGTGTCCTGCCTGGCTGAATACCCTCTCACCTGTGATCAGCTGACCGCTCATGGTGCTGCTGCGGTTGCAGGAGGCTCCGAGGGTCTGTACGCTCACCGCGTACGCCGCCCCACACTTCAGATTACTCAGCGTACAGGAAGTGCTGGAATTGTTTGAGCTACAGCCTGTGATTTGGCCCAGAGACGCCACTGCTGAGACACTGTAGCCCTGAGACCCTGCGCCCGCCCCCCACGCCACCACCGCAGTATCAGTGGTGCAGTTCAGCACCGCCGAGATGGAAGATGCAGCGCAGGGTACTGTGAGAGAAACAAGAAGGAAAAGGACACTGTAAAAAAAGTGATGGAATTTTAACAGTAAAGTGGAAATTCTAACAGTAAAGTACCGTTTAAAGGTCAGTGAAACGGCCTGTAGCCTGCTGCTAACCCCGGCTAGCACTGCTGAAGCAGTATTAGCATTAGTCGCTAACCGCTCCAAGTGCTAACTCTTTCGGCATTCAGAGGTGAGCATTATTGCACTGTAGGCTGCACGTTTACCGTGTTAAAAGAAGCTACATGGCACGAACCGCTAGTTAATATTAGCAGTTAGTATTTACCAGAACACTCACCGTGGCTAGTGTTAGCAGTTAGCTAACAGACTCTGCTCCCTTAATTTACAAAAGAAATGTTACATTTACCGATGATCAGTGATGGTTTGGAGAGACATGTCTGTCATCTGCTGGTGTTGATCCACTGTGTTTTATTATCAAGTCTAAAGTCAGTGCAGTTTGGTTTTCACTGTAAAATAACAGCACATTACTGGCGTCTCTGCTGCCAGAATTGTATGTTTCTGTATTTGTGTAAATCTGTGTACCTGACTGGAAGTCTGTACTGGTGCTGGGAGTGCTGGTACACTGGTTATCAGATGCCGTGAGCGAGACATGGTACACCCGTCCACAGCTGAGGCCTGTAACGTTACACTGCCCCCCAGAGGACTGGCAGGTCCCAGACAGGCCGTTGGAATCCTGCAGGGTCACTTTGTATAGGTGGGCACCCAGGCTTGGAGACCACGAAACCGATACTCCGTTTGTCGCACAGTCGACCAACGGCACAAGGTTCTGCGGCACACACGGCACTGAAACAGAAAACAGCACAGCATGAGAAAAGCATTTGATTCTATTACAATTCTTTACTGGCTTCAGTTTATCTCACCCAATATATAGTCAATTAAATATTTATTTGATCTCTTGCTTATTCTGAAAGCTTGCCGATTGACAAAGACATGTTAATTTTAACAGTAAGGTTATCAAAAATAAAATCCAGAAAATCACGTGGTATAAATTGTAAACATTTATTTGCATTTTGCATTTCTGGTACAGATAAACGGACCAAAGAGTCTAAAAGCGGAGAGGGTGCGCATTTCTAGGGCAGAAAAACGGGGCAAAGAGTCTAAAAGCGGAGAGAGTGTGCATTTCTAGCGCAGAAAAACAGGGCAAAGAGTCTAAAAGCGGAGAGGGTGCGCATTTCTAGCGCAGAAAAACAGGTCAAAGAGTCTAAATGCGGAGAGAGTGCGCATTTCTAGCGCAGAAAAACAGGGCAAAGAGTCTAAAAGCGGAGAGGGTGCGCATTTCTAGCGCAGAAAAACGGGGCAAAGAGTCTAAAAGCGGAGAGGGTGCGCATTTCTAGCGCAGAAAAACGGGGCAAAGAGTCGGAAAGCGGAGAGAGTGCTCATTTCTAGTGCAGATAAACGGACCAAAGAGTCTAAAAGCGGAGAGGGTGCGCATTTCTAGCACAGAAAAACGGGGCAAAGAGTCTAAAAGCGGAGAGAGTGCACATTTCTAGCGCAGAAAAACGGGGCAAAAAGTCGAAAAGCGGAGAGCGTGCTCATTTCTAGTGCAGATAAACGGGGCAAAGAGTATAAAAGCGGAGAGGGTGCGCATTTCTAGCGCAGAAAAACGGGGCAAAGAGTCGGAAAGCGGAGAGAGTGCGCATTTCTAGCACAGAAAAACGGGGCAAAAAGTCTAAAAGCGGAGAGAGTGCGCATTTCTAGCGCAGAAAAACGGGGCAAAAAGTCTAAAAGTGGAGAGAGTGCGCATTTCTAGCGCAGAAAAACGGGCCACAGAGTCTAAAAGCGGAGAGGGTGCGCATTTCTAGCGCAGATAAACGGGCCAAAGAGTCTAAAAGCGGAGAGGGTGCGCATTTCTAGCGCAGATAAACGGGCCAAAGAGTCTAAAAGCAGAGAGAGTGCGCATTTCTAGCACAGAAAAACGGGCCAAAGAGTCTAAAAGCGGAGAGAGTGCGCATTTCTAGCGCAGATAAACGGGCCAAAGAGTCTAAAAGCGTAGAGAGTGCGCATTTCTAGCGCAGAAAAACGGGCCAAAGAGTCGGAAAGCGGAGAGAGTGCGCATTTCTAGCGCAGAAAAACGGGGCAAAGAGTCTAAAAGTTGCCGTAATTAAGGAGTTTTATATGAAGAGACATCATGAAATTAAACATCAATTTGAAAAATCTTAGTTTACACAACACTGTCAAAGATAAAGATAGTAAGTGAAGTAAAATGGTGTGTAAATGAAATAATCAGGAAATTTTTTATTATAGAGTCTGTGGCCCGTGACTTCAAATATATTTCTCCTTCTGGCCCCCAACAAAAAAAGTTTGGACACCCCTGATGTACAGTTTTCTCCAATACATTTATAATAATCAGTTACATATATTTATAGAGCATAT
Organism: Astyanax mexicanus; assembly: GCF_023375975.1. Taxonomy (NCBI): domain Eukaryota; kingdom Metazoa; phylum Chordata; class Actinopteri; order Characiformes; family Acestrorhamphidae; genus Astyanax; species Astyanax mexicanus. The sequence continues at coordinate 715,673 of NC_064411.1, forward strand.
ATATGCTCTATATGAATCAGTGATAAATGAATCAGTGGCCTGTCTTACCTGTCTGAAGCTGGACAGGTGCGCTGCAGGCACTGGAGCAGTTGTTGTCCTTGGCCATCACTGTCACTGTGTAGGCTACGCCACAGGCCAGGGTCAAAAGGTCACAGGAAGTGTTGACTGAGGTGCAGTTAGCAGACAGGCCGCTGCTGCTGTTGGCCGTAACGAAGTAAACCAGCGCCCCGGGACTGCTGAGCCAGGAAACTGATGCTGTGTTTCTGCTGCAGTTCACACTGGCTGAGAGGATCTGAGGGACACATGGAGCTAAAAACAACACAGAACATCAGTTTAAGTTTACTTTTATCTAAAACATATCAGAAAACTGTGAATAATTGACTGTTTCTACTCTCACTGCCCCATTTACTGAGCTCCACTGACCATGGGCCCAATACATCCTGCCATCGTTACCTTTATGGTTAGTCTCCCTATAATGTAACATTCAGATATGCTTTAATTTCCTTTTATTTCTGTTCATAAATAAGGATTAATCTGCAGTTACAGTAGATAAACGAATCACCACTATAATATGTTATGCTAATCTGTACCTATACTGCTATGTTGCATGTGAACGCAAACCGAATTTGGATCAGATTTTATGTTAAACGGTTGAAAACATCCTGCCATAAGTTGGTCTAAAATTGTGAACCATTACATTTACCACATTACCAGACTAAAGTGATTTTTTTTGCCCAAACGTGGCTCAGATCAGATTTTATTCATGGCTGTGTGAAAGCGCCAAAACCGTTTTTTTCTAATCAGATTTGAAACACTTTCATATGTCGTCCTAAATCTGATACGAGTCCGATCCATGAACAAGATAGCTAAATCTGATCTGAGCAAAAAATCAGATTTGAGCAATGCGGCTCGTAATGTGAACGAAGCCTTAGAACGAAGACCCGAAATCAGGTCGGTTCGGGCCGAGATTTCCCACCACATCCCTCGGGCCGGGTCGGGTCGGGCTCCAGAAAATAGTCTGAGATGTAGGCATCTGGTTTTTAATTCTATTTTTATTTTTAAATAAAGCTCTGGTGTGATAATCACAATGTTGCTAAGTAACCAATTATTATTGTTAACGAAAATGAACCAAATAACGAAAACTGAAAGTGAAAAAACTAATTTAAGCGCTGTTTTCACTCCCGCAGTTCTACAGCGGGGGGTGTTGTGCCGATTCTGTCCGCGAAGCGGGAGTCGGATTCAGCATGGAGTCGGATTCGGCACAACAGCGGTAGCGCGGCGGGACCTCGTGGTCCGCGTTGTTAGTTGTAAGCGCTCGCGCTAGCCGCAAATCTCTCTCTCTCTCTCTCTCCTTTTGTGTCTCTCTCTCTCTCTCTCTCTCTGTATCTCTCTCTGTATCTCTCTCTCTGTATCTCTCTCTCTGTATCTCTCTCTCTGTATCTCTCTCTCTGTATCTCTCTCTCTGTATCTCTCTCTCTGTATCTCTCTCTCTCTGTATCTCTCTCTGTATCTCTCTCTGTATCTCTCTCTCTGTATCTCTCTCTCTGTATCTCTCTCTCTCTCTGTATCTCTCTCTGTATCTCTCTCTGTATCTCTCTCTCTCTGTATCTCTCTCTGTATCTCTCTCTGTATCTCTCTCTCTGTATCTCTCTCTCTGTATCTCTCTCTCTGTATCTCTCTCTCTGTATCTCTCTCTCTCTGTATCTCTCTCTCTGTATCTCTCTCTGTATCTCTCTCTCTCTCTGTCTTTCTCTCTCTGTGTCACTCTCTCTCTTTCTCTCTCTCTGTGTCTCTTTCTCTCTCTCTCTTTGTGTCTCTCTCTCTCTTTGTCTCTCTCTCTCTTTGTCTCTCTCTCTCTTGTGAACTCCTCCGTGTTTGACTTGCAGCACTGTGTTTAGCTGTTCTTAAAAATCATTTTGATTAAATAATAGTTCTATGCTTCTATGTTACAGTGTTAATGAACATAATTCTGGTCATATTTCGCTCATTCAAACAGCCCGAAAACAGGCAGTTTATGTGTCGGCTCGGGTCGGGTTTGGGCAGAACGTGCACGGGCTGGGGCTGGATCGGGTCGGATTTTTTGGGCCCGATCTAACCTCTAGTTCACATTACATCTGCTAATTTAGTTCTCGGGGGAATTCGGCACCCCTGCCATGAAAAGCACCCTCTCTCACCAGCACGTATGCACCATCTTCTTGCTATAGCACCTATCCCTGATATCCACCCCGGTTCCCACGCCAGTGATACTAATCATCAACCCTGCTTCTGAATATCTGTATATCTGCAGATCTGCAGAGCTGCAGGGTGCAGAGCAGCATCCCTAGAGACGGGTCTATAAACATGGTCTCATACCCGTCTGATCTGCATCATACCTGTTTTTACAGGCGATCCTGTGCTGTTAGTACCGCTGCAGTTCTGACCCTTTGCGGACACCGTAACCGAATACGTCTGTCCACAGGGCAGGTGAGTGATGTCACAGCTTGCGCCGGTGCTGTTGCAGGCGTACGCGTTCCCGTCTGAACTCTGCAGCGTCGCAGTGTACGACGCAGCCCCGCTGCCGGGAGACCAGGAAACCGTGGCTGTGCTGTTCGGGCAGCCGACTGTAGTCTGGATCGCTTGTGCAGGACAGGCAGCTGAAGATGGAAACAGTGGAACATAGTGAGAGACATAGTGAGAGTTTCCTAATTACAGTAACTTCCTGCAAAAAACAAGGCATGCTGGGAGCACAGCTGATTCACACAGCGTCTCTCCCGCTAACCGTTAACCGTAATAATAAACACTGCTGGGAAAAGTTCAGCTGCGCTGCCATGGAGAACAAAACTTTTTATTTTTTTTAAATTCAAACAATTAATCAGGTGGGTGAGATACTGACTGATCTCTGAGCAGTTCTGTGTTGTACTAACCAGTCTGAGTGTGCAGTGTGTTACTGGCCGCGCTGGTGCACTGTCCACGCAGCGCTGTCACGCTGAACGCGTACGTCCGGCCACAGCGAAGTCCAGACACGGAGCACGACTGCGTCTGAGTGCTGTTACAGCCCAGCTGATCACCCTGCCCGTCCACCGCAGAGACGGAGTACAGGTCCGCCTGTCCAGATCCAGACCAAACCACCACCGCCGAACCAGAGCCACAGTCCAGACTCACCCCATCCAGAGAGGGTTCACAGGGGGCTACAGACACAGAGAGAGAGAGAGAGAAATCAGCTAATATAACAGCATTCTCCTGTCTATAACACCCTATAAACACATTCATAACACATTATAATCAGTGCTCTCAGTCATAACACTGTGATTTAGTCTTTAAACTTTAATGTAATCATCAATCAATCAATCAATCAATTAACCTTTATGTTAAGTCAGAGCTACATTGAGGGACTGACACGACCGTTAATAACTACATTTAATCATTTTAAAATAACAGTTAATAAAATAGAAAAGCAAATAATACAATATATATATATATATTTTTTATGTATATATTTTTGTATACATGTTTACCTATGTACACATTGTATATTATCTATCTATTCATCCATCTATCTATTTATTCACCCATTCATTCATTCATTTATTCAATTATCCATTCATCCATTCATCATTTATTTATTCATCTATCCTCTATCATCTATCAATCATCTATCCATCCATCATCTATCCATCATCTATCATTTTTCATCTGTCATCCATCCTCTATCATTCATGCACACATTCACCCATCTATCTATCTATCTATCTATCTATCTATCTATCTATCTATCTATCTATCTATCTATCTATCTATCTATCTATCTTTTATCCACCATCTAATCATCTATAATCCATCCACCCACCCATCAATCTATCATCCATCATCAATTAATCCATCCATCCATCTTTATAACTTCTATCATCTTTCTATCTATTTATCCATCTATTATGTATCCATCATCAATCTATCCATCCATCTATCCATCCATCCATCCATCCATCCATCCATCCATCCATCCACCCATTCATTTATTCATTCATTCATCCATTAATTCATCATTTATTTATTCATCTATCCTCTATCAGTCATCTATTCATCTATTCATCTATCGTCTATCCATCTACCACCTATCTATCCTTCATCTATCCATCAAATATCCATCATCTATCCATTATTTATTATCTATCCACCCATCTATCCATCCATCTATCATTTTTCATCCATTATCTATCTATCATCCATCCTCTATCATTCATCCACACATTCACCCATCTATCTATCTATCTCTCTATCTATCATCCATCCATCCATCCATCACCTATCCATCTATTCATCCATCTATTATTTATCCATTATCTGATCATCTATAATCCATCCACCCACCCATCAATCTATCATTCATCCACACATTTACCCTTCTATCATCTATCATCAATCTATCTATACATCTATCCATCCATCCATCGATCACCTATCCATCTATTCATCCATGTATCATTCATCCAACATCTATCTATTATTTATTATCTATCCACCCACCTACCCATCATCTATCCATCCATCTATCATTTTTCATCCATTATCTATCTATCATTCATCCTCTATCATCCATTGATCATTCATCCACACATTTACCCTTCTATCTATCATCTATCATCAATCTATCCATGCATCCATCCATCCACCCACCCATCTATTCATCCATCTATCATTTATCCATCATCTAATCATCTACAATCCATCCACCCACCCATCAATCTATCATCTATCCATCATCAATCCATCCATCCACCCATCCATCATTCTATCATCTATTAACTTTACCTGACATGTTATAATAAATTATTAATGACTATAGGTTATTATAATATTCACGAAGAGTTTAATTCATGCATGTTTTAAAAATATGAATTAAAACACGGCTCAGTAGCTTAGCAGTAGCTTTTGCCAGTCAATAATGCACTAAGCAAGCTGCGACAGAGTTTCTTTGCGTTAATGTATGAACACAGCTTATAATGCATTATAAGCATTTTATGCACTATAGTATTTTTTGAATGTATTATGTGTATAATGAGTTATAAACATGTTCAGAGAGTCTTATAGACACAACATTTATAGACAGTGTTGTATGGGATATCAGCAGGCTGTGTTGTGTGATGTAGTTTCTGGTATCCTGACCTGTGGTGAAGGAGTACGCAGCACTGGGCAGACTGGTGCAGTTGTCTTTAGTGGCGGTGACTGTGACGTTGTACTGGGTGCCACACTGCAGGCCTGTGAGAGCACAGCAGGAGCCTGTGCTGTTACACTGCGCTCCTGTGATGGAGCCTGTGCTGGAGACGGCTGTAGCGATGTACACAGAACCCACAAATCCCAGACTGGTCCATGACACGGCTGCAGTGTTGTTGGTGCAGTGGACCACAGCAGAGACGGAGCTGGGGGGACAGGGAGCTGTGTGGACACGGAGAGACAAAAACAGTTTATTTCCAGTACGTTTCGTCCAGTCCGTTTATGTCCTGCAGAGTGGACATAAAATGATCTAGATCTGTATTGTATGACAGTTTATAATATTGTATAGTACTGTTTTTAATTGTTTTTTCGACCTGTTGCCTGCTGCTAACCCTGGCTAGCACTGCTGGAGAAGCATTAGCCACTAACCGCGCTATGCGCTAGCTCTTTCGCCATTCAGAGGTGAGTATATCCATTGGCGTAGGAACCGGGGGGGGGGGGGATATAATATTAGAAACAGGTGGATTTGTCCCCCCCGCCAAAAATGATATCGTTTCGCTCAGCTCAGCAGTACTATTAACCTCTTAAGCTCCAAGCCTATTTTTACCAATTTCCGCCTGAAATTACATACTTATATATATATATATATATTATTAAATAATTCACAGGCAATTTTATGAATTAATATTATTTAGAAGCCTTTACACAATTCATTTAAGACACTTTAATTATTCAATTCAACATGTAATGGCCAACGTATGGTAAAAAACGAGGAAAAATTTAAGGCGCTTTTCAGATTTTCTATTTTTATTTTTTATTTTATGACACATAAAATGAACTATTTATATGGATGAGGTGTTTTGGCAGCTCTACATTTTGCTATAATGTGTTTACAATCATCATATAAAATCATAAACTGCTGCCTCCCACTGGTGTCATACTGTAGAGCTCTGAACCTGGTATGGTCCTTTCTTCCTCCAAAGGACTTATTCTAACTTTATTAGAATAAAAACTACCACTTTTATAACTCTTTGCTGTAAAGAGGGTGTTTTTGTGAGTTTTACTCCTATAGAAACAGAACATCAGAAAATCACGGTTTCTCTTGAACAGAGCTCTTTCTGCCTAGTGGGAACTCTCTGGCAGTCAGAGTCTGTGGCCGACCAGCCCCCAGCTCGCCTTTCAGCTGGCAGAACTTGGCACCTGGTTGGCTGACAGAGCTCATTTACATATTGTCGTGTCCAGTAGGCTTCGCTCTATCAGGAGGTAGTAGGCGGGACTTGGTGGAGCGGCCAATAATACGCTTTTAATAAAGCGTTAATTGTTTTTTTGTTTTTTTCTGCCTCAAATTATTTCAGACACTGGTTGGATATAAATGAGGGTTACTGGCGACTGGATTGATGGATTTTCTTAAGTTCGGAGGCATTTTGAAGGTAAGAGTGTGGGCTCCGTACCTCCTCGAGCTATCGTAGCGGTGCTGTGCGAGCTGTTGCAGCCGTCACCGACGCCGACCACGCTGACGTCGTAGGACTGTCCGCAGCTGAGGGCGGAGATCACGCAGGACGTGCTGTTAGAGTCGCAGCTGAGGAGATGCCCCGGCAGCGTCACGGCTTCTGCACGGTAACTCAGAGCTCCGGCGCTGGGCTGCCAGGAAACGCTCAGGTTACCTGACTGACAGGTGAGTAGCTGGGACTGCACATTCTGAGGAACGCAGGGAGCTGAGGACAACAAGTAGTACTGTCATTAACTTTAACTTCAACTTGGTACCACTTTAAAATAAGACTGCCTTTATAAAGGGTTCATAAATAGTTTACAATACGTTTATTAATGCGTACTAATTAGGTAATTAGGTTTGTTCATTGTAAAATGTACTGTTTCAAATATACATTTAGGTTTTCTACAATTATTTACAAAATCGTGATATATTTTACCACAACACGCAGCTCAAGCTTTACGTCGACTCAGTATGGAGACAATATTAGAAATATTAAGTGAACTTAATATTCTTAATTGCTGAACATGCAGAGACAAGAATCATTTTATGTTCTGCATAAGAAACATATTTAGTCTGTGGCTCCTCCCCTCAAATACATTATTTAAGAACTTCTCCTATCATATGGCACCTTTCAGACTGGGAGGTTTTTAAAAATGGGGAGCTCGTTGATGTCGTTGATGGGATTCCAACTTGTGACCTCTTCACATTTGATGATCATCAGTTAGACCGTAGGGCCGGTCGAGAGCTGTAAAATTGTACTACAAAAATACAGAGTAAGTATACTCGTGTTCTTTTTGTGTACACAGAAATTAACATGGTCTCACAGCTCTACAGTGGAGTGACTGTCTAACTGCCTGCATGTCACGGCATCCCATCAACACCACAGCTCTCCATAGCCAGAGCTCAGTCTGGAAATAGAAAAGCCCTTCTCAGCAAACTATATATTATACACATTTATACTGTATATAATTACATATATATGAGTTTCTGCCTGTACTGTGGTTCAGTACCTGTGTTCAGTAAGACTGAGGCAATAGAGGGGGTGGAGCAGGACTGTCTGTATCCTGTAGCAGTGACTGTGTAGCTCTGTCCACAGGGCAGGGCGCTGATGTTACAGGACGATCCGTTAGAACCGCAGAAGAGAAGCTGGGGCAGCTGGAGCGTCTGAATCGTTACGTTGGAATACTGTGTCCCGTTGCCAGGCGTCCAGGAGATAAGTGCAGAACTGGAGCTACAGTCCAGTGAGGCCTGAAGATTAGTGCTGGGGCAGGGAGCTGGAATATAACAACAATATTTAAAAGGTTTGTTCATGTTTCAACAATATGGCGTATATAGACCTACTAAAAAAAAAAAAATCAACACTTAATGTAGAAAACAAGGATGATTTATCTCGTAGAGATCAAATCAAAATCAGACTAAATTAAATACACAACACACTGTAAAAAGCAACTCACAGTTGACTTTCGACAATTTGCACTCTCTTTATTTGAGTAGTTTATGCCACATCATGAGAGACAAATATTACCTCATTTGAGCAGACAGACAGACAGACAGACAAAAATAAGGTATAGTTAAGTTCTGCAGCATTGCCGAGCAGCCAGCGCGCTCGGAGGAAAGCGCAGCGACTCGGTTCTGATACATCAGCTCACAGACGCCCTGTTTTGCAGACATCACCATAGGAGTGATGCGGGGAAAGAGCGCCATCTCCTGTACCCACCCCGAGGGAGCAGGGCCAATTTTGCTCCCTCTGATCGCCGGCAGCTTGATGGCAAAGCTGCATGTTTGGGGGTTCGAACCTGCGACCTCCCGCTCATAGTGGCAGCGCTTTAGACTGCTGGACCACTCGGCGCCCCTTTAGTTCTTTTTAATAAATTACACAAAAAAGTTCATCTTTGCTACTGGTTCCTGGCATGATTTATTTGCTGCTTGCCATAGGGTATTCAGTAAATCAACAGTTTGTCTTAAAATCCAGCAGTAAAGCCATTATAAGCAAGCACCGAGACTGACTGCAGCGGTATTAGCATTAGCTGCTAACCGTGCTAAGAGCTAGCTCTTTCTCCGTTCAGAGGTGAGTATATCGGACTGTTTAAATCAGGGGTGTCCAAACTACGGCCCGCGGGACATTTGGGGCCCTTTTCCTTTTTTGGAGCGGCCCACGAGGTATTTTAGAAATAGAATGAAAGTTGTCCCGCTGTTAAGCAGGTTTTTATAATGTGAGATTCAAAGTTTAAACGCTAGGTGTCAGAAACGGGCCAAAGAGTCTAAAAGAGGAGAGAGTGCGCATTTCTAGCGCAGAAAAACGGGCCAAAGAGTCTAAAAACAGAGAGGGTGCACATTTCTAGCGCAGAAAAACGGGGCCAAAGAGTCTAAAAGCGGAGAGAGTGCGCATTTCTAGCGCAGAAAAACGGGGTAAAGAGTCTAAAAGTGGAGAGAGTGCGCATTTCTAGCGTAGAAAAACGGGGTAAAGAGTCTAAAAGCGGAGAGAGTGCGCATTTCTAGCGCAGAAAAACGGGCCAAAGAGTCTAAAAGCGGAGAGAGTGCGCATTTCTAGCACAGAAAAACGGGCCAAAGAGTCTAAAAGCAGAGAGAGTGCGCATTTCTAGCGCAGAAAAACGGGGCAAAGAGTCTAAAAGCGGAGAGAGTGCGCATTTCTAGCACAGAAAAACGGGCCAAAGAGTCTAAAAGCGGAGAGAGTGCGCATTTCTAGCACAGAAAAACGGGCCAAAGAGTCTAAAAGCAGAGAGAGTGCGCATTTCTAGCGCAGAAAAACGGGGCAAAGAGTCTAAAAGCGGAGAGAGTGCGCATTTCTAGCGCAGAAAAACGGGGCAAAGAGTCTAAAAGTTGCCGTAATTAAGGAGTTTTATATTAAGAGACATCATGAAATGAAACATCAATTTGAAAAATCTTAGTTTACACAACACTGTCAAAGATAAAGATAGTTAGTCAAGTAAAATGGTGTGTAAATGAAATAATCAGGAAAATGTATTATTTAAAGTGGTATATTTCATTATTTGTTTTATTACAGAGTCTGTGGCCCGTGACTTCAAATATATTTCTCCTTCTGGCCCCCAACAAAAAAAGTTTTGACTCCCCTGGTTTAAAACAAGCTACATGGGACAAACCGACAGCTGCTAGCACCCTGGCTTCCCAGAAGACTCAGGGTTCCTCAGTGTCCTGATATCGTGTAGCACTAACTGCAACTGGCTAGCGCTGATCACTGTGGCTAGAGCTCATCTTTGGATAAAATACTGGAATTCTAAGTTTGCAGTAAATAAACAGAAGCATTTTATTCACCCAAATGAACAGTTTTTCAGGATAGAAACCTGTGTAGATTAACACCTAGCTCTTGTTTGTCTTTAAAAGGAAATGTTTTTTTTAAGAATTACAGTTTTGTTTACTAAGGTGCCTCCAGCAGCGAGAGCTGCTGAATTAGAAGGGAAACACGGAAACACCCCTGTTCATTTCAAGTAGGCATTCCTTCTAGTGTCATTTAATGCGCCTTATAATCTGTTTTTGGGTTTACCTGCTTTGATATCAACTGTTTTGCAATTGGGTTCAACAACCCTCTGGGCTGGAGAGCTACTAGTCTACTGTAGCACTCCATCCCATTACACTACATTTTACAAAACAGATTTTTTTTTTTTTGTGGCCACATAATGGCTTGGAAAATATCAAACTAAATTGCCGACCCCTGCTGTAGGTAATATTGTGTTATATTTTTCTAACCCCATAAGCTGTTTGTTACAGTGTATGAGCTTTCCAGTGCATGTCCCTGTGCAGTGATCTCTGTGCAGTGATCTCTGTGCAGTGATCTCTGTGTGGTAACAGCATGGCTGTGGTACCTGCGCTGAGTGTGATGTTCTGGCTGGCAGGGCTGGAGCAGCCGTTGTTCTGAGCCGAGACCGTGACGCTGTAGTCCTGACCACACTGCAGGCCTGTGACGGAGCACTGTGGGCCGGAGCTGCTGCAGGACGAGTTGTAGCCGCCGCTGCCCACTGCATTCACGAAATACCACGAGACACCCGGTACTGTGTCCCACCACACAGAGACGGAGTTGGACGTGCAGTTAAGACTGGCCGATACATGAGTGGGAGAGCAGGGAGCTGGGCAGGAAGAAGAGAGAGTGAGGGAAGATGAGAGGAGAGAATACATTTGTATGATTTGTTTTAAATTAATTGATTAAATTGTCCCCCAGAGTACTCTCTTAATCCTGGACCCAAATGAAGAAGGTGTGTGCACTAATTAAACAGTAGGAATGGCTTTAAGTTTCTCTACCCCACAACTCGCATTAGACATTTACCTGGTAATGCTATGGAAACTATAAAATTAAATATTTTAGAATTTGTTTTTGTAACTTTACAAAAACGTCATTTTTGTTATTTTAAATATGTCAGTGGCACAAAGAGTTTATATCTGCAAAAAATGCAAAAATTGTTGGTTTGAATGCTGGATGTTTTGGTGTAGTTAGTTGGATGTTTTGGTGTAGTTAGTTGGATGTTTTGGAGAAGGTTGAATAGGTGTTTTGGTGTAGTTTGTTGGAATTTTTGGTGTAGTTAGTTGGATGTTTTGGTGAGGTTGAATAGATGTTTTGTTGAGGTGGCTGTATATATTTATTGTAGTTAGTTGGATGTTTTGGTGAGGTTGACTGGATGTTTTTATGAGGGGGCTGGATGTTTTGGTGTAGTTAGTTGGATGTTTTGGTGAAGTTGAATAGGTGTTTTGGTGAGGTGGCTGGATGTTTTAGTGTAGTTAGTTGGATGTTTTTGGTGTAGTTAGTTGGATGTTTTGGTGTAGTTAGTTGGATGTTTTGATGAAGTTGAATAGGTGTTTGGTGTAGTTAGTTGGATGTTTTTGGTGAGGTTGAATAGGTGTTTTGGTGGAGTTAGTTGGATGTTTTGGCGTAGTTAGTTGGATGTTTTTGGTGAGGTTGAATAGGTGTTTTGGTGAGGATGATTGGATGTTTTGGTGAGGTTGACTGGATGTTTTGGTGAGGATGACTGGATGTTTTGGTGAGGTTGTCTGGATGTTTTGGTAAAGTTGACTGGATGTTTTAGTGAGGTTGATTAGGTGTTTTGGTGAGGTAGACTGGATGTTTTGGTGAGTTTGGGTGGATGTTTTGGTGAAGTAGACTGGATGTTTTGGTGTGATTAGTTAGATGTTTTGGTGAGGTTGACTGGATATTTTGGTGAGGTTGACTGGATGTTTTAGTGAGGTTGATTAGGTGTTTTGGTGAGGTGGCTGAATGTTCTGGTGAGGTTGACTGGATGTTTTGGTGAGTTTGGCTGGATGTTTTGGTGAGGTTGACTGGATGTTTTGGTGAGGTTGAATAGATGTTTTGTTGAGGTGGCTGGATATTTTAGTGTAGTTAGTTGGATGTTTTGGTGAGGTTGACTGGATGTTTTGGTGAGGTTGACTGGATGTTTTGGTGAGGTTGACTGGATGTTTTGGTGAGGTTGATTCTTTTTAAGGTAATCATTTTAAGGTTATTTTCCTAAGAAAAATATACATGGAAATATTTAGTAGACAAAAACAGTAAACCTACAGTGTAGGTTAGCTAGACGGGCTATCCAGTGTGAAAGGGACTGTGAGGGGGAGATACCCGTGTATCCAGTGTGAAAGGGTCTGTGAGGGGGAGATACCCGTGTATCCAGTGTGAAAGGGTCTGTGAGGGGGAGATACCTGTGCTGAGCTCCACGGAGCTGCTCACTTCGCTCACACACTGGCTGTTGCGGCTGACGACAGTAACGTTGTACTTGCGGCTGCAGCTCAGGCCGGTTAGTACACAGCTGCTGCTGACAGAGCTGCACGTGACATTTCCCCCCAGCGAGTCCAGAGCGGTCACGCTGTAGCTCAGAGCAGTTTCAGAGGACCCCCAGCGCACCACGGCCGAGTTAGAGCTGCACTGCTGATCCACAGAGATGTTCACAGGCTTACAGGGAGCTGAGGAGAGGGGGAGGGATGAGTTAACACTGAGGAACCCTAAGTGTTTTGGTAAAGCAAAGCAGGCCAATATTAGCTAGCGGTTCATCCCACGTAGCTTGTTTTAACACGGTAATCACACAGACTACAGTCCGATATACTCACCTCTGAATGGCCGAATGGCTAGCAGACTTAGCGGGTAATGCTAATGCTACTCCAGCGGTGCTAGCCGGGGTTAGAAGCAGGCTACAGACCGATAATACTCACCTTTGAACGGCCGAATGGCTAGTATGGTTAGCGACTAATGATCATAATGTTGGAGAACTGTACTTCAGTGGAGTAGCTTTACTGAAAAGAATTTTAGGTGCACAGTGCAAAAAATATGGTAATGTTGCTGGATACCCAATAGAAGGTAGCCCTGGTTACACTGACCTATATACCTCTGTAAAGAACATTTGCTGAACAGAACAGACAAGCAATGAATTTGCCGTTCATTGGTCCTGATATAAATCTCATCTCACCTGATTGGACCTGGCCGCCGGAGACTTGTAAGGTGCTGCAGTTGCTGGAAGAGCTGACCACACTGATGTTGTAGGTCTGGCCGCAGTGAAGGCCTGAGATGGAGCAGGATGTAGTGGATGAGATGTTGCAGGAAGCTTGCTGACCACTGCTGCTGGTGGCCACTGCAGTGTAGAGATCGGTGGTGGACGTACCCTGCCACTGCACTGCCAGCAGGTTAGCGGCACAGTCCAGGGCTGCAGATACATTCTGTGGCAGACAGGGGGCTGACAGGAACACAGAGACCGGAGTTAAAGGGTTGTTATGAAAGCTGTGGTGCTGTAGAGGTAAAATCCCTAATGTTAAAAACAGTATCTGAGAGTTATACTAGAAATCTCAGTGTTAAACAATCCACAGAGTGGATGTTATTGAGTTAAAATTACGATCTCCACAGTGTATTCTGTCTCACACTCTTGGTGTTAGATTGGAAGTTGGATAAGGGACGAAAACCAGAGTATTTTAGATTGAAATCCTGTAACTGTCTCTCAGAGAGTTGTGGGTACTGGGGCGTCTCTTACCGGAGCGGAACTGAAAGCTGGGGGAATCAGAGCTGTTGCAGATGCCTGAAGAGGCCACCACCACAGCCGAGTAGCTCTGCCCACAGCCCAACGATACCACACAGGAAGTGTCAGCAGTCGAGCAGGAAGTGACCTGTACATTCCCTGCCATCACTCTGGTGTTGTAGACTGTGGCACCAGCGGCACTGGCCCAGGAAATCTTGCCACTGTTGCTGCTGCAGTTCCCAGTGAAGGACAACACCGTCGTGTTACACGGAGCTGTAGAAAGAAGATACACGGGACAGTTACATACAATCAAAAACCTAGCCTAAAGATTGGGTGGAGCTAAAGAGCTGACTGAACTCCATCTTGATTCTGTAATAGGATGGCACCACTGCAGTGTAATACACTTTAAGTCAGGATAAAGTACATTTATATACCTGTGCTGAGCTCCACGGAGCTGCTCACTTCGCTCACACACTGGCTGTTGCGGCTGACGACAGTAACGTTGTACTTGCGGCCGCAGCTCAGGCCGGTTAGTACACAGCTGCTGCTGACAGAGCTGCACGTGACATTTCCCCCCAGTGAGTCCAGAGCGGTCACGCTGTAGCTCAGAGCAGTTTCAGAGGACCCCCAGCGCACCACGGCCGAGTTAGAGCTGCACTGCTGATCCACAGAGATGTTCACAGGCTTACAGGGAGCTGAGGAGAGGGGGAGGGATGAGTTAACACTGAGGAACCCTAAGTGTTTTGGTAAAGCAAAGCAGGCCAATATTAGCTAGCGGTTCATCCCACGTAGCTTGTTTTAACACGGTAATCACACAGACTACAGTCCGATATACTCACCTCTGAATGGCCGAATGGCTAGCAGACTTAGCGGGTAATGCTAATGCTACTCCAGCAGTGCTAGCCGGGGTTAGAAGCAGGCTACAGACCGATAATACTCACCTTTGAACGGCCGAATGGCTAGTATGGTTAGCGACTAATGATCATAATGTTGGAGAACTGTACTTCAGTGGAGTAGCTTTACTGAAAAGAATTTTAGGTGCACAGTGCAAAAAATATGGTAATGTTGCTGGATACCCAATAGAAGGTAGCCCTGGTTACACTGACCAATATACCTCTGTAAAGAACATTTGCTGAACAGAACAGACAAGCAATGAATTTGCCGTTCATTGGTCCTGATATAAACCTCCTCTCACCTGATTGGACCTGGCCGCCGGAGACTTGTAAGGTGCTGCAGTTGCTGGAAGAGCTGACCACACTGATGTTGTAGGTCTGGCCGCAGTGAAGGCCTGAGATGGAGCAGGATGTAGTGGATGAGATGTTGCAGGAAGCTTGCTGACCACTGCTGCTGGTGGCCACTGCAGTGTAGAGATCGGTGGTGGACGTACCCTGCCACTGCACTGTCAGCAGGTTAGCGGCACAGTCCAGGGCTGCAGATACATTCTGTGGCAGACAGGGGGCTGATGGGAACACAGAGACCGGAGTTAAAGGGTTGTTATGAAAGCTGTGGTGCTGTGTGGTGCTGTAGAGGAGTTTAGGGTGTAGCCTAAAGATTGGGTGGAGCTAAAGAGCTGACTGAACTCCATCTTGGTTCTGTAATAGGATGGCACCACTGCAGTGTAATACACTGTAAGTCAGGATAAGGTAAATGTATATACCTGTGCTGAGCTCCACGGAGCTGCTCACTTCGCTCACACACTGGCTGTTGCGGCTGACGACAGTAACGTTGTACTTGCGGCCGCAGCTCAGGCCGGTTAGTACACAGCTGCTGCTGACAGAGCTGCACGTGACATTTCCCCCCAGCGAGTCCAGAGCGGTCACGCTGTAGCTCAGAGCAGTTTCAGAGGACCCCCAGCGCACCACGGCCGAGTTAGAGCTGCACTGCTGATCCACAGAGATGTTCACAGGCCTACAGGGAGCTGAGGAGAGGGGGGTGGCATGAGTTAATTCTACATACAGTAAACGTGAAAGACTATAATTGTGATACTTTGGAGAATCTGCAGCCTGGGACCTGGGAACACACATAGGATTCCAGTCTAGATTCAAGAAAGGTTGGGTTCACTTTCCAGGATGAAGGTAGCTGTAGTTGATAAGAGACTAGATTAACCCTTGGCACCACCTTAAATTACCTAACATACCAAGGAGCTTATTTCCTTTGGCCAAATCTAAGGTGTATGTCCTTGACAGCCAGCCACTCTCATTGATTAGGGCAAAATAATAGACCCAACCTCTGTCTCTTATATGCAGTAGTCTTGTGGACAGCTGACTGATCCACCAGAGTGGGATGAAAAAGTCGCAATGTTAGCTAACAGCATTGCACCTTGTTAGTGGCTGAGGGCACCAAATAAGTGGCTTCTTGATCTGGGAACATGGGTGGAAGGTGTCCAAACTGGAACTTAAAGGGTGACATGTGAGGCAGTGAGGAGTGCCTACAGGCTGTCAGTAACTCTCAGTGAATCAGAGAATACCCACAAAAAGTTGCTGGAAAGCTGTTGACCCTTGTCCAAGACCACATAAGTGGAAATCCCATAATCCCATGATGGACAGTCTCCAATGCTGAAAGGAGCTTTGGTAGACACATAAACCTGGCTGCTTTGGAAAATTTGTGCATTGTGACTAAGATTTCAAAGCTGCTTCATGATACTCGCAATGCAGCGATAAGGTCCATGGACAGTTGGGACGATGGAAATATGATTCACAAGACCTTGTAGCATAGTCCTGGGCTTCCACAAACTGATGGACTTCTTTATCCAGGTTAGGCCACCAAAACCGCCTTTGGATAAATTCATGAGTGTGAGTGCCACCTTATTGTCCTATGAACGGGCTGGCATGTTCCGGATCACAGTTGGTAAATAAAGCCTATCAACAGGACTCCCTTCAGGGTGTCTTAATACAGGGTTCACCTAGCCTGTCTGGGGTTCAATCATTTGGCGCTGCGAATGTATGACAGGTCTTGTGATTTGTCCAGACCAAAAATGGATGTTTAACCCTCTCAAGACATTGCCGACATTAGAGCAATCTTGAGGGCCAAGAGCTTTCAATTTCCCACATCAAAATTGCTTTCAGGTAGGTGGAAGACAGGGGCTAATGTAAGCCTCTGCTTAAGCTACTTAAATAGAGCCTATGAAGTAGGCAGGAACTGCCTTGAGAGAGTTACCCCACACCAAGACTAAAGGTAGTGCTAGGGCTACAGAGTGGGTATATCTTAATGCCCCCTTCCTTGGGGTAGGCCTGCTCTTTTGCTGGCCTTGTAGGGCACTAGGCAACCTTCTGCCCTTCCCTGCCACAAACCATTCCCCATGCTTCCTGGCAGTGCTACTCTGCTCCTGAGGGTTCTATTGGGCACTGCCAATTTGTATTTGATCTGGGATGTCAGGTGCTGCCACGGCCCAGTGATTAGAAGGAGATGCAGGGGAATGTGTTTTCCAAATTTTTTTTTGCTAGCTCTGCGATATTCTCACATTTGATTGTCTAACCAGGTGGCAAACCTCTACAAACCCTCTACAGAGGCAGGAGGATCACGAGTGAAGAGATATAAACCTCCTCTCACCTGATTGGACATGGCCGCCGGAGACTTGTAAGGTGCTGCAGTTGCTGGAAGAGCTGACCACACTGATGTTGTAGGTCTGGCCGCAGTGAAGGCCTGAGATGGAGCAGGATGTAGTGGATGAGATGTTGCAGGAAGCTTGCTGACCACTGCTGCTGGTGGCCACTGCAGTGTAGAGATCGGTGGTGGACGTACCCTGCCACTGCACTGTCAGCAGGTTAGCGGCACAGTCCAGGGCTGCAGATACATTCTGTGGCAGACAGGGGGCTGATGGGAACACAGAGACCGGAGTTAAAGGGTTGTTATGAAAGCTGTGGTGCTGTGTGGTGCTGTAGAGGAGTTTAGGGTGTAGGTAATTACACAGTAAAATCCCTAATGGTAAAAACAGTATCTGAGAGTTATACTAGAAATCTCAGTGTTAAACAATCCACAGAGTGAATGTTATTGAGTTAAAATTACGATCTCCACAGTGTATTCTGTCTCACACTCTTGGTGCTGGGTTGGAAGTTGGATAAGGGACAAAACCAGAGTATTTGAGAGTGAAATCCTGTAACTGTCTCTCAGAGAGTTGTGGGTACTGGGGCGTCTCTTACCGGAGCGGAACTGAAAGCTGGGGGAATCAGAGCTGTTGCAGATGCCTGAAGAGGCCACCACCACAGCCGAGTAGCTCTGCCCACAGCCCAACGATACCACACAGGAAGTGTCAGCAGTCGAACAGGAAGTGACCTGTACATTCCCTGCCATCACTCTGGTGTTGTAGACTGTGGCACCAGCGGCACTGGCCCAGGAAATCTTGCCACTGTTGCTGCTGCAGTTCCCAGTGAAGGACAACACCGTCGTGTTACACGGAGCTGTAGAAAGAAGATACACGGGACAGTTACATACAATCAAAAACCTAGCCTAAAGATTGGGTGGAGCTAAAGAGCTGACTGAACTCCATCTTGGTGCTGTAATAGGATGGCACCACTGCAGTGTAATACACTGTAAGTCAGGATAAAGTACATTTATATACCTGTGCTGAGCTCCACGGAGCTGCTCACTTCGCTCACACACTGGCTGTTGCGGCTGACGACAGTAACGTTGTACTTGCGGCCGCAGCTCAGGCCGGTTAGTACACAGCTGCTGCTGACAGAGCTGCACGTGACATTTCCCCCCAGCGAGTCCAGAGCGGTCACGCTATAGCTCAGAGCAGTTTCAGAGGACCCCCAGCGCACCACGGCCGAGTTAGAGCTGCACTGCTGATCCACAGAGATGTTCACAGGCTTACAGGGAGCTGAGGAGAGGGGGTGTGAAATATAAAATACTTTATAGAAACTATGTATTAAACTCTTCCTAGATAAGGTGAGTGCAAACTGTTAACACAACACAAGTATTTATTTATTTGTGTTATATTTTCTAGTACATGTATGCTAGGAAGTGTGTGTGTATATATATATATATATATATATATATATGTGTGTGTATTTACCTGTGACTACTGCAGTACTGGGCTTGGAGGTGGTGTTGCAAGTTGCATCCCCAGCCAGCACTGTGATATTAAACGCCTTCCCACACGTCAGAGAGGTCAGCTGACAGGAAGTGCTGCTGGTGGAGCAGGAAGCTGCGAGTGTTTGCCCCCCGTCTGTTTGTGCCAGCACTGTGTACCCGCTCGCACCATCACTGGCGCTCCACGTCACTGTGGCAGCGCCGCTGCTGCACTGTAGAGAGGCTGTTACATTCTGGGGGTCGCAGGGACCTGTGTGCAGGAAGCATTATGTGTTAAATAATGAAATAGCTCTCCGCTTTTAGACTTTTTGTCCGTTTTTTTGCGTTAGAAATGCGCACTCTCTACGCTTTTACACTCTTTGGACCTTTTTTCTGCGCTAGAAATGCGCACTCTCTCCGCTTTAAGACTCTTTGCCACGTTTTCTGCGCTAGAAATGCGCACCCAAAATTTGCCTGCCCACCACATACCATATTTTTTGCACAAAAATCGCCAGTGCACCGTTTAATCCACTGTGCCTTGTGTATTAATTTTACCAATCAATCAGATATTAAGGAGCAGTAAAGCCACTCCAATAAAGTACAGCGGAAGTACAGGAAAAACACTCTTTCCCTGTTTATAGGTTAGCACTGTAATATCAGCCTACTCCTAACCCCAGCTAACACTGATGGAGCAGCATTAGCATTACCCGCTAACCATGCTCGCTATTTCCCCGTTCAGAGGAGAGAATTATCTACACCTATAGCCTGCTCCTAACCCCGGCTAGCACTGCTGGAGCGGTTAGCTGCTAATGCTAATGCTCCAGCTTACTGTAAATAAACAGAAGTGCTTTACTCACTCAAATAAACAGTTTTCAATAGAGAAATCTGCGTAGATTAACATCCAGCACTCTTTTTTTGTTTACTTAGCTTAGCTTTATTTAACATAGTTAGTTTGTTATTCTCAGACGTGTGCTATATAACCTTCAGTACGGCGGTTTAATGTGAATGTATTGTATTACCTGTCCTGATGGTGGTGGCAGGACTGCTGGAGCTATTGCAGATCTCGTTTTGGGATGCTACACTGAGACTGTACAGGGTGGCACACTGCAGTCCGCTGAACACGCACGACAGGTTGGACGTCACACAGACCTGAGGGACCCCGCCTGAAGCTGATACAGTAGCAGTGTAGCTGCTGGCCCCCAGGGCCCCAGTCCAGGACGCCACCAGGGATCCTGATCCACACGCGGCGTGGCCGGTCACGTTCTGAGGAACGCAGGGGGCTAAAGGAACAGAGGTGATGATGGTTAGATAATATCTGGCAACACATTATTGTGCAGTGCATCTACTGTAAATTATTTAAACAGTATTTTACTGTACACCGAATTCCAGCATGTCCTCTTTGCTTCCTATTTATTTGAACAATGCCATTCAACGCACCCCACCCTAAACTCACCCTCAGTGTGTAGTCTTATGATACACACTCTGCAATCCCTATGATAATTTACTAAAGATATTAACTTTAAAAACTAAAAATTGAGAGTTATGATTGACAGTGGGCTAATTATTTCTCTACCTAAACTTTTTTTGTTTGCGCTACAAATGCGCACTCTCTCTGCTTTTAGACTCTTTGGCCCGTTTTTCTGCGCTAGAAATGCGCACTCTCTCCGCTTTTAGACTCTTTGGCTCGTTTTTCTGCGCTAGAAATGCGCACTCTCTCCGTTTTTAGACTTTTTGTCCATTTTTTTTTGCGCTAGAAATGTGCACTCTCTCCGCTTTAAGACTCTTTGGCCCGTTTTTCTGCGCTAGAAATGCGCACTCTCTCCGCTTTTAGACTCTTTGGCCCGTTTTTCTGCACTAGAAATGCGCAGTCTCTCCGCTTTTACACTGTTTGGCCCGTTTTTCTGCTCTAGAAATGCGCACTCTCTCCGCTTTTAGACTCTTTGGCCTGTTTTTCTGTGCTAGAAATGCGCACTCTCTCCGCTTTTAGACTCTTTGGCCCGTTTTTCTGCACTAGAAATGAGCACTCTCTCCGCTTTTACACTGTTTGGCCCGTTTTTCTGCTCTAGAAATGCGCACTCTCTCCGCTTTTAGACTCTTTGGCCTGTTTTTCTGTGCTAGAAATGCGCACTCTCTCCGCTTTTAGACTCTTTGGCCCGTTTTTCTGCACTAGAAATGCGCAGTCTCTCCGCTTTTAGACTCTTTGGCTCGTTTTTCTGCGCTAGAAATGCACACTCTCTCCACTTTTAGACTCTTTGGCCCGTTTTTCTGCGCTAGAAATGCGCACTCTCTCCGCTTTTACACTGTTTGGCCCGTTTTTCTGCGCTAGAATTGCGCACTCTTTCCGCTTTTACACTCTTGGGTCCGTTTTTCTGCGCTAGAAATACACACCCTCTCCGCTTTTAGACTCTTTGGCCCATTTTTTTGCACTAGAAATGTGCACTCTCTCCGCTTTTAGACTCTTTGGCCCATTTTTTTGCACTAGAAATGTGCACTCTCTCCGCTTTTAGACTTTTTGGCCCAGTTTTCTGTGCTAGAAATGTGCACTCTCTCCGCTTTAAACTTTTTGGCCCGTTTTTCTGCGCTAGAAATGTGCACTCTCTACGCTTTTACACTCTTTGGCCCATTTTTCTGTGCTAGAAATGCACACTCTCTCTGCTTTTAGACTCTTTGGCTCGTTTTTCTGCGCTAGAAATGCGCACTCTCTCCGCTTTTAGACTCTTTGGCTCGTTTTTCTGCGCTAGAAATGCGCACTCTCTCTGCTTTAAACTTTTTGGCCCGTTTTTCTGCGCTAGAAATGTGCACTCTCTACGCTTTTACACTCTTTGGCCCATTTTTCTGTGCTAGAAATGCACACTCTCTCTGCTTTTAGACTCTTTGGCCCGTTTTTCTGCGCTAGAAATGTGCACTCTCTACGCTTTTACACTCTTTGGCCCATTTTTCTGCGCTAGAAATGCACACTCTCTCCGCTTTTAGACTCTTTGGCTCGTTTTTCTGCACTAGAAATGCGCACTCTCTCCGCTTTTAGACTCTTTGGCTCGTTTTTCTGCGCTAGAAATGCACACTCTCTCCGCTTTTAGACTCTTTGGCTCGTTTTTCTGCACTAGAAATGCGCACTCTCTCCGCTTTTAGACTCTTTGGCTCGTTTTTCTGCACTAGAAATGCGCACTCTCTCCGCTTTTAGACTCTTTGCCCCGTTTTTCTGCCCTAGAAATGTGCACTCTCTCCGCTTTTAGACTCTTTGGCCTGTTTCTCTGCGCTAGAAATGCGCACTCTCTCCGCTTTTAGACTCTTTGGCCCGTTTCTGACACCTAGTGTTCAAACTTTGAATCTCACATTATAAAAACCTGCTTAACAGCGGGCCAACTTTCATTATATTTCTAAAATACCTCGCGGGCCCCTCCAAAGAAGGGACACCCCTGTTCTACCTTATGTTTGCATTCAATCACTCAAGGAAATGAATTGCAAATATATAAAAGTAAATGATGAATTAAACAATGTTGACTGTGATTTAAACAACTTGAAATTATACATTGGAGTAAAGAAGCCAGTAACTTGCTCTTACAGCCTATAACCAATGGCCAGTCAACCATTACATAGCGTGACTGAATACCCAAGATAGCCCTGGTGAGCAAGAGTACACACTGATGGTGGGAGAGGCTCTGGTGCAAAAAATGATAGGCATGGCATTAGATGGGACGTTGCAATGTTGTAAGAACTTGCAAACTCTATACGTATGCACAATATGTAAAAAGTAAGTAGATCCTCACACTACCAGTGTTCCTCATAAAGAGGCTGATCTCCCAGCATGCATTGCTATTTGCAGTTAGTTACTGTAATTAGGAAACTCTCACATGGGGGCGCTGTATTTACAATTACAGCAATAAATTAAAATTTGATTGAAACAGCACTTTATTGTAAAAATTAGTTTGTAAAATGTTATCAGTTCTACAGTAACACTAATCCTGAGCAATGCTTTTTCATACTGACACATATTCACCTGTGTGTACAGTTGTAACAGGACTCGCCGGTCCGCTGCAGTTCCCGTTGGACGCCGTTACTGTGACGTTGTACCGCTGGCCGCACTGCAGGCCTTGCATGCTGCAGCTAGTGTCCTGCGAGCTGCATGAGAGCGCGGTGCCACCGCTCCACACGGCGGACGCAACGTAGCTCAGAGACGCTGCAGCCAGACTCCAGCTTACTGTCAGAGCATTACTGCCACACGCAAGAGTGGTGGACACATTCTGGGTGGCACAGGGGGCTGAGAGAAGAGAAAAACAAAACAAAAAAACAAACGATGATCTGATGCAGGGAGTAGCTTCTCATTTATTAAAAAAACAACCACGTGGAAAGACATCCTGTGGTGGTGGAAAAGAATTTGTAAAAAGTGGAAGGAATGGAATGGTTGAAAAGTCCGGAATAATGATGATGTTCAAAAACAACACTAGAACTCAGGGTTATGTTTAACAGTGAAAGGAAGAGCATTTCTACATTCACAATGCAATGGGAACTCAATGGATTGGGGATAAACGGCTGTACAGCCTAAAGAAAAGCACCTAACCGGCTAAAACAGATTCAAGCGCTTAGCACAGTTAGCGGCTAATGCTGCTCCAGTCTCGGTGCTGGAGAAACTTCACTGAAACTTCTGTATAATGCTATGCTTTAGCGGAGTGGCTTTACTGCTCCTTAATACCTGACTGATAAAATTTATACATAAGGAGCACCGGATTAAAAAGGCACACTGAAAAAAAAGACTTTTGAAAAAATTAAAGGATTTTAAGTGCACATTTTTAAGTGTGAAAAATACGGTAAATCATACTTACATATACTATATACTAACATATACTATACAGGGGTGTCCAAACTACGGCCCGGTTTTTAGGTATTTTAGAAATAGAATGAAAGTTGGCCCGCTGTTAAGCAGGTTTTTTATAATGTGAGGTTCAAAGTTTGAACGCTAGGTGTCAGAAACGGGCCAAAGAGTCTAAAAGCGGAGAGAGTGCGCATTTCTAGCGCAGAAAAACGGGTCAAAGAGTCTAAAAGCGGAGAGAGTGCGCATTTCAAGCGCATAAAAACGGGCCAAAGAGTCTAAAAGCGGAGAGAGTGCGCGTTTCTAGCACAGAAAAATGGGGCAAAAGAGTCTAAAAGCGGAGAGAGTGCGCATTTCTAGCTTAGAAAAACGGCCCAAAGAGTATAAAAGTGGAGAGAGTGCGCATTTCTAGCGCAGAAAAACAGGCCAAAGAGTCTAAAAGTGGAGAGAGTGCGCATTTCTAGCTCAGAAAAAACAGGGCAAAAGAGTCTAAAAGTGGAGAGAGTGCGCATTTCTAGAGCAGAAAAACAGGCCAAAGAGTCTAAAAGCGGAGAGAGTGCGCATTTCTAGAGCAGAAAAACGGGCCAAAGAGTCTAAAAGTGGAGAGGGTGCGCATTTCTAGAGCAGAAAAACGGGCGAAAGAGTCTAAAAGCGGAGAGAGTGCGCATTTCTAGAGCAGAAAAACAGGCCAAAGAGTCTAAAAGCGGAGAGAGTGCGCATTTCTAGCGCAGAAAAACAGGCCAAAGAGTCTAAAAGCGGAGAGAGTACTCATTTCTAGCGCAGAAAAATGGGGCAAAAGAGTCTAAAAGCGGAGAGAGTGCGCAATTCTAGCGCAGAAAAACGGGGCAAAGAGTCTAAAAGCGGAGAGAGTGCGCATTTCTAGAGCAGAAAAACGGCCCAAAGAGTATAAAAGTGGAGAGAGTGCGCATTTCTAGCGCAGAAAAACAGGCCAAAGAGTCTAAAAGTGGAGAGAGTGCGCATTTCTAGCTCAGAAAAACAGGGCAAAAGAGTCTAAAAGTGGAGAGAGTGCGCATTTCTAGAGCAGAAAAACAGGCCAAAGAGTCTAAAAGCGGAGAGAGTGCGCATTTCTAGAGCAGAAAAACGGGCCAAAGAGTCTAAAAGTGGAGAGGGTGCGCATTTCTAGAGCAGAAAAACGGGCGAAAGAGTCTAAAAGCGGAGAGAGTGCGCATTTCTAGCGCAGAAAAACGGGGCAAAGAGTCTAAAAGCGGAGAGAGTGCACATTTCTAGCACAGAAAAACGGGGCAAAGAGTCTAAAAGCGGAGAGAGTGCGCATTTCAAGCGCAGAAAAACAGGGCAAAGAGTCTAAAAGCGGAGAGAGTGCACATTTCAAGCGCAGAAAAACGGACCAAAGAGTCTAAAAGTGGAGAGAGTGCGCATTTCTAGAGTAGAAAAACAGGCCAAAGACTCTAAAAGCGGAGAGAGTGCGCATTTCTAGCGCAGAAAAACGGGCCAAAGAATCTAAAAGTTGCGGTGATTAAGGAGTTTAATATTAAGAGACATCATGAAATGAAACATCAATTTGAAAAATCTTAGTTTACACAACACTGTCAAATATAGATTAAAGATAGTAAGTCTAGTAAAATGGTGTGTAAATGAAATAATCAGGAAAATGTATTATATTAAAGTGGTATATTTCATTATTTGTATTATAACAGAGTCTGTCGTCCGTGACTTCAAATATATTTCTCCTTCTGGCCCCCAACAAAAAAAAGTTTGGACACCCCTGCTATACTTGTATTAAGCTAAAGTGAATTTAAGGTATGTGTACATATTTTCTCTTTTATTACTCCTGATTTAATGAAAAAAATGAAAAGCAACTAAGGTTATTCTCTCTTTTTATTTATTTATTATGTCATTATTAGGCTCTCTTTAACCCTTTAAAGTTCTAAATCTGATTAGCATTTTTAAATAGAGCCCATTCTGACTTCACTGTATCTGACTGAAGAAATTTTCTATTTCTACGATATTATTTTTATAATTAAACAGACCTGTATCCAGCTGTATGGGTGCAGACGGAGTGCTAGAACAGCTCACGTCTGAGGCAGACACAGTGAAGTTGTAGTGCTGACCGCAGAGCAGGCCGCTGATCTGGCAACCCGCAGCGCTGACGTTACAGGTCTTCAGGTCGCCGGAGCTCCGCAGGGTGCCGGTGTAGTGGACTGCGTTAGGGCTGAGAGCCCACAGCAGAGAGGCAGTGGAGGAGGAGCAGTTCACCAGAGCAGAAACACCGGCGGGAGTACAGGGCTCTGCGGGACGTCAGAGGACACAGATATATTAGGACTAGTTTTCTGATTATTTACATTAAAGCTTACTTTAATTGTGTACATAAGGAAATACATCACTTAAACACAAAGAGAGCTGTAATACAGTATGTTTTACTCATAAAGAAATGGTTTCATAATGCTGTTATTTTACAGTGCCTATACTGCATGATAAAGTATGCTAGTTGACTGTGCTAGCTTTCATTGTAAAGTCTTACTCTTTCCTATTGGCTCCTACTTTAAAATGAGTAAAATGACTGACTGCTAGTAGGTGGCTCTTTGTCTATAACACTTTTTTTTATTTTTAATACATTTATTTAAAATTTTTAGTTACTAGTCAGTTGCACTCCCTCTATCACAGGTGATGCCAAAACACCAGGAGGTACAATCCACCTCTTTTTTAAACTGCCGAGTAGCATCACAGCGCACTCGGAGGAAAGCGCAGCCACGTGGTTCAGATACATCAGCTCACAGACTCCTCGTGCTGATCAACATCACCTTCAGAAAGAGCAAGGCAATCTGTGCTCTCTCAGGGCTCCGGCAGCTGATAGCAAGCTGCATGATCAGGATTCAAAACAATGAACTTCCGATTATAGTGGCAGCGCTTTAGACTGTTGATCCGTTCAACGTCTTTTCTACGACGTATCTTTATTAGCGGTTCAAACTAGAGCTTGTTGAGCTTTTTCTACGTTTCTCGACGCAGTATAAAATGTTTCTACAGTCCATTAAATGGAAACATCATTCCAGCACAGAGTTACTGAATCGTAGTTCACAGCCGGAGGAAAGAAACTGCCAACACTGTCACACTTTACAGTTTAAAACTGGTAACTTGCTCTTATGGCCTACAACACAGTGACCAGGAGGAAAAGCCATTATACAAAATATAACTGCAGACCCAAGGGAAGGTAGGGTTTTGGTTTGGGGTTCTTCTGACTGAGACTTGGTTCCTCCTAAGGTTTCTTCCTCTTAATGTAAGGGAGTTTTTCCCTGGCTTTTGTTCTAAACAGTGCTATAGAAATGAATTGACTAGAATTGAAAAGCCTTGGTGGGCAAGAGTACACACTGATGGTGAGCGAGATTTGCGAGGGTTGGGAGGGCTGCCCATTATTCTGCAAATAAATGAGGCTGTTTAGTCAACTACTTTGTGTAAATGTTAAACAACTGATTTGCATTCTATTTATGAACCCCATCCAACCGGTTTTACAGTGTAGAATCATCAGTTTAATGGGTACCGCTTTAAAATAAGACTACCCTTATAAAGGGTTAATAAACGGTTTACTATTAGCTTATTAATGGTTACTAATTAGGTTGTAAATGCCTTACAAATCATTAATAATCAGTTATAACACACACCTAGAAATTGTGCAAAATGTACATAGACCTGTTGGTTTCCAAATAGTGAACCCACAACCATCTATACTGTTGCCCTTTCTACGTTATAACTGTGTTATAACTGGTTATTAATGATTTTTAAGGCATTTACAACCTAATAAGTAACCATTTATAAACGAATTGTAAACCATTTATAAACCCTTTATAAAGGTAGTCTTATTTTAAAGTGGTACCGTTTAATGTTAATATCATACTGTGTTATGATGGTGTATATTATAACTATAAAAAAAGAACAATATTCTAAACGTGTGTGTGTGTGTGTGTTTTACAGACCGGTATACAGAAGGACAGTCTGGCTTATCTGGCTGCTGCAGTTGTTGTTGCTGGATGCCACGACCCCCACACTGTACACCTGACCACAGGTGAGGTTAGCGATGCTGCAGTTGGTGCCGGCACTGGTGCACTGTGAGCTCTGGCCGTCTGAACGCACGGCGAGGGCAGTGTAGCTATGAGCTCCGGCAGTGGAGGACCAGGAGACGCCCACAGAACCCGTACCACATCCGCGAGACACCGAGACGCCGGTGGGGACACACGGCACTGAGGAAATACACGAGACGCCTCTTTAACTGTGAACTGTGAGAGCGCGGGTGGGTTTAGATGTTTGGATGTATTCTCCATTTCATACATGTCTACAGTGGCTTGCTAATTTTATACAGATTTGGTACAGATTTAATTGTCAAATGTTATGCTGTTGGAACTGGCACTAATTTGTTGGTTGGGTAGCTTAGCTAAGCTATGCTAAGCTAAGCTAACCATGCAGAAAGTATTATATCACACCAAGGACACATAAAAAAAAAAACATGTAGGAATTAAGATTAAAAGATGAAGTCTTTCAGTAGAAGCTGAAGTTAAAATGGATAAAAGGGCACTAGTGAAAAGGACACTAATTTGTTAGCTGGGTAGCTAAGCTACGCTAAGCTAATCATCTCAAAATAATTCTAGCTGACCAAGTTAAGCTTTTTCAACTTTTTTGCACAGCTTGTCAGGTTTGATAGGTGATTTTAGTTTTGTTTTAATCTTAGTCTTTTGACTAAACTGTATACACTGTAAAAAGTGTAGCCCTGCTCAAATTAAAAGAATTGATGTCCATTTGTTGCATCTAAACTATTTGACTTCACTCAATCTAAATAAAGTCAATTGTTACAACCTGATTATTTTATTTTGACATAAACCATATTACTTCACTCGACCCAATATTAATTGTTCACCTTGATCCAAGTTAAATTCTTTACATTTCAGTTTCGGAACCAAACTAATACATTTAAATTGAACCGAACTTAAAAAAAAAATCACGGCAGCATATTCAGAAGTTCCAGAAGTTACTGTGGCGTGGAAGAGGACGGATTACCAGCGAGATTCGTTTCAGTGCTCTCTTGCTCTTTTTATTTTGCTCTGAGGAGGACACTAAGAGCTGGATTTACATGGGATTCCACTTTTGAAAGTAAAACTAACTACAGCTCCAACGCAGCTAACCCCACTCCCACACACAGAAAACACACAAAGGGTGAGGCACAAAACAACCACATAACTGATAACTACATGAATAATACTAGAACAGTGATAATAAAACATGACATGAAACTCTGGGATAAACAGTAACATAAACACGCAGAAATACACCCACTTCCCCCAACAGGGTGAGCTCCCATAATTCCTTCCGCCCCCCCTCCAGTCCCGACGCCACAATACCATAAACATGCGTTGCTATCTCGCGAGCGCGTTCAGGCACTTTCTCCCTCTCTCATTCTCTCTCTCGCGAGCGCGTTCAGGCACTTTCTCCCTCTCTCATTCTCTCTCTCGCGAGCGAGTTCAGGCACTTTCTCCCTCTCTCATTCTCTCTCTCGCGAGCGCGTTCAGGCACTTTCTCCCTCTCTCATTCTCTCTCTCGCGAGCGCGTTCAGGCACTTTCTCCCTCTCTCATTCTCTCTCTCGCGAGCGCGTTCAGGCACTTTCTCCCTCTCTCATTCTCTCTCTCGCGAGCGCGTTCAGGCACTTTCTCCCTCTCTCATTCTCTCTCTCGCGAGCGCGTTCAGGCACTTTCTCCCTCTCTCATTCTCTCTCTCGCGAGCGCGTTCAGGCACTTTCTCCCTCTCTCCCTCAGTGCTCTGAAGCACTTCTCTACAACTTCTCCCGTGCTCCACAGTGCGCATGCGCAATTCATGTTTGATTCAAATTAAAAATATTACATCCTTATCTCTTTTCTTCGAGTATGATTTCAGTGGAACCAAAACATTTGGTTTATTTCCTTCAGAATTGTAATTAATTTAGTCTGAATCAAAATTGACACATCAAAATTCAAAAAGGTTGTGTTCAATCATATTTATTAGCTTGAATGAACAGCTCCATGCTTCACTTTTTACAGTGTAATAGGTTTAGTCAAAATGTAGGCATTCAGTTATTCTTAGTTTTAGTCCAATTTTAGTTGATGAAAACAAACATCCTTTTAGTGTAGTTTAAGCCATTTAATTTTTTTAAATATTTAGATTTGTTTGTCATGCGTTTTTACGGTTTTACCATTTTAATTGTCTTATTATTGTCTTGTAAAGACACCAATATCTGTGCATGCATCTACACAGATTATACTCCTCTGAAACAATATGAAGAGACCACTTCAGTTTCTAAATCAGTTGCTCTGATTTTGCTTTGAGTCAAATGAACACTAGTTTTTAGACCTCAAATAATGCAAAGAAAACAAACTTTCATATTCATAAAGTTTTAAGAAAAGTTTAGAAATCAATATTTGGTGGAATAATCCTGGTTGGTTTTTAATCACAGTTTTAATTTCATGCATCTTGGCATCATGTTCTCCTCCACCAGTCTTACACACTGCTTTTGGATAACTTTATGCTGCTTTACTCCTGGTGCAAAAATTCAAGCCGTTCAGTTTGGTGGTTTGATGGTTTGTGATCATCTGTCTTCCTCTTGATTATATTGTAGAGGTTTTTAACTTGGTAAACTTGTGTATAGGTGTGTGTGTAGGTGTGTAGGTGTGTAGGTATGTGTGTGTGTGTGTGTGTGTGTGTGTGTGTTTACCTTGCTCCACTGTAATGAGTTGACTGGGAGGAGACTGGCAGGTCCCTCGAGCAGCCAGAACCGCCACACTGTAGACTTTCCCACAATCCAGCTGTCCCACGTTACAGTGGGTATCAGAGGTGTTACAGTAGACCTGAGCCCCTGATCCGGACCACACTGCAGCCGTGTAGTTCACACCTCCTGCAGAACTGTTCCACCCCACTGACATCACACCTGTCGAACAGTTCACCACGCCCACCACCTGCTGTGGGGCACAGGGCACTACAGCACAGAACACAAAAAAAGTACTTTATTTCAGTAACTCATATTCAAAATGTGAAACTCATATATTATATAGATGTATTAAACACACAGTGATCTAGTTTATTTCTTTTATTGTTGATGATTATGTCTTAGCAAATATAAAATATTATATAAAACCGATAGGTACTTTTGGCAGTGATTGCAGTGTGGGCAGTGTGCCAAGTCCTGCTGGAAAATGAAATCCGCACCTCCATAAAAGTTGCCAGTAGCAGAGGGAAGCTGGAAGATATGAAGTGCTGTAAGATTTTGTGGGAAAACACTGAAACACTGCACTGACTTTAGACTTGATAATAAAACACAGTGGATCAACACCAGCAGATGACAGACATGACTCTCCATTAAACCATCACTGATCATCAGTACATTTTACATTTCATTTAAAGGAAATCAAAAGGAAGCAGAAGGTCTATGTCCAAACTGCTTGAGGTCTAGTGTGAAGTTTCTACAATCAGTGATGGTTTGGAGAGTCATGTCTGTCATCTGCTGGTGTTGATCCACTGTGTTTTATTATCAAGTCTAAAGTCAGTGCAGTTTGGTTTTCCCACAAAATCTTACAGCACTTCATTCTTTCCTTTGCTGAAGACTTTTACGGAGGTGCAGATTTCATTTTCCAGCAGGATCTATCTATCATAATATTCTGATTTCCTGAGACACTGATTTTTGTGTTTTCACTGGCTGTGAGCTTCATAATCATCAACGATAAAATAAATAAACACTTAAAATAGATCACTCTGTGTTTAATACATCTATATAATATACGAGTTTCACTCTTTTGAACTGAATTACTGAAATAAAGTAACTTTTCAATGATGTTCTATTATTTTTTAGATGCACTAATGTATAAGTGTTATTAACCTGACGGCATCATGACGGATGTGGACGGCAGGCTGTTGCACTGCGTGAGGTTCTGCAGGACGGTAATGTTGTAGGTCTGTCCACAGCGCAGGTTGGGGACGCTGCAGTTATTACTGCTGGTGCTGCAGTTCAGCACGCCTCCGTCACCATCGGCCAGCAGGGCGGTGTACGAGCCGCCGGCCTGCTGACCCAGCCAGTGCACTGTAGCCGTGTTCAGCTGACAGTCCATCTGAGCCTGAACACTCACCGGAGCACACGGAGCTGCACGAGGAAGAAGAGATAGACTTTATTTATTAGAGGAAGCTGCTGTCAGTTTACTGCACTCAAGCTGAGCTCAAAGTGCAAAATACAATAAGTTACTGTAGCCTACAGAGCCTCTAGATCAGGGGTGTCCAAACTTTTTATATAGAAATATAGAAATCCGCACTCTCTCCACTTTTAGACTCTGTGGCCCATTTTTCTGCACTAG
The DNA here is from genome assembly GCF_023375975.1 of Astyanax mexicanus. Classification (NCBI taxonomy): domain Eukaryota; kingdom Metazoa; phylum Chordata; class Actinopteri; order Characiformes; family Acestrorhamphidae; genus Astyanax; species Astyanax mexicanus. Next base: position 747,486 of record NC_064411.1, read on the forward strand.
AAATGCGCACTCTCTCCGCTTTTAGACTCTTTGCCCCGTTTTTCTACGCTAGAAATGCGCACTCTCTCTGCTTTTAGACTCTTTGCCCTGTTTTTCTGCGCTAGAAATGCACACCCTCTCCGCTTTTAGACTCTTTGCCCTGTTTTGCTGCGCTAGAAATGCGCACTCTCTCCGCTTTTAGACTCTTTGCCCCGTTTTTCTGCGCTAGAAATGCGCACTCTCTCCGCTTTTAGACTCTTTGCCCCGTTTTTCTGCGCTAGAAATGCGCACTCTCTCCGCTTTTAGACTCTTTGGCCTGTTTTTCTGCGCTAGAAATGCGCACCCTCTCCGCTTTTAGACTCTTTGGCCTGTTTTTCTGAGCTAGAAATGCGCACTCTCTCCGCTTTTAGACTCTTTGGCCCATTTTTCTGCACTAGAAATGCGCACTCTCTCCGCTTTTAGACTCTTTGCCCCGTTTTTCTACGCTAGAAATGCGCACCCTCTCCGCTTTTAGACTCTTTGCCCTGTTTTGCTGCGCTAGAAATGCGCACTCTCTCCGCTTTTAGACTCTTTGCCCCATTTTTCTGCGCTAGAAATGCGCACTCTCTCCGCTTTTAGACTCTTTGGCCCATTTTTCTGCACTAGAAATGCACACTCTCTCCGCTTTTAGACTCTTTGCCCCGTTTTTCTATGCTAGAAATGCGCACTCTCTCCGCTTTTAGACTCTTTGCCCTGTTTTTCTGCGCTAGAAATGCACACCCTCTCCGCTTTTAGACTCTTTGCCCTGTTTTGCTGCGCTAGAAATGCGCACTCTCTCCGCTTTTAGACTCTTTGGCCTGTTTTTCTGCGCTAGAAATGCGCCCTCTCCGCTTTTAGACTCTTTTGCCTGTTTTTCTGCGCTAGAAATGCGCCCTCTCCGCTTTTAGACTCTTTGGCCCGTTTTTCTGTGCTAGAAATGCGCACTCTCTCCACTTTTAGACTCTTTGGCCCGTTTATGTGCGCTACAACTTAGCACCCTCTCCGCTTTTAGACTCTTTGGCCTGTTTTTCTGCGCTAGAAATGCGCCCTCTCCGCTTTTAAACTCTTTGGCCTGTTTTCTGACACCTAGCGTTCAAACTTTGAATCTCACATTATAAAAACCTGCTTAACAGCGGGCCAACTTTCATTCTATTTCTAAAATACCTCGTAGTTACCTAGTAGTTTGGACACCCCTGCCTTAGTGGTTCTGTAGTAGCCTGGCAACATCAGCATGTGAGAACACCACAAAAGAGAGGATCTGAAGTGTGGGGACGTTCAAGAAACTTCAAGGGGTTCTAAAACACCACCTTGGTCATTAAAACAGAAACCCACCAGTTTGAGCATAGAAGTGCTGGCTGTCAGAGCTGTTACAGATGAAGTTGGTTGACATGACGAAGACCTCGTATGTTTGTCCACACTGCAGATCTTTGATCTCACACCACGTGTCCTTGGTGTAACAGGAGCGGATCGAACTGTCAGGAAGGACAGCTTTGGCCGTGTAGAGGAAGGCGTTGTTGCTGGTCATCCAGCTGAGAGTGACCGAGAAGGAACCACAGGTGTCTGACACAGAAACCTGCTGAGGAACACAAGGGACTGGAGAGACAGAGACAGAGACAGTGAGACAGGGAGACAGACAGAGAGATGGAGAGAGAGACAAAGAGAGACAGTCCTCAGGCCAAATAGAATTATGAAGAAATGCTACAAATAAGAATAGTTAAATTATGTTTTCAAATTAATATAGACATATTTGAGTAGCCAATATTATCTCCAGATCTTTTTAGGTGAATTAAGGTACACAAAATATAAAAATTGCACTACACAATCTAATTGGACAACAAACAGATTTTTGCTTTGCAACCAGCCAATAATATCACAGAATTACTAAAGACATGACTAAAACATCCTGCAAAATCCAAACCTCACGATGTAGCTTTTTTTCTAACTTTGAGTCATATGATCATATTTTGGCATAGGAACCAAGGGTGATCAGAAATCAGAAATATGTGGATTTGTGACGTTTCTTTTTCCTTGTTTCTTACAAGTCAGTGTAGCTTAGAACAGTATCTCGGGTATTTCCTTTTTCTAAGTAAAATTAAAGCCAAGAAGAAGAAGACTTGGGTGTGCGCTCCTGAGAGGGGGTGCTTTTTCTGGCGGGGGTGCTGAATTCTGCACAACAGCAGTCTGATTTCACTTATGAACAGACTGGGACATCCCAGAATACTCCAGTTAAGATCACATGCACTGAGAAATCTGATAACTGAGCTGAAATCCGTCAGATATAAAGTCCTTATTCTGATCCAAGAAATGGAAGTATGCTGTTTCCATGACTACCTAAATACTATTGGAACTGCAGTAATCTGATTATCTAGATCAGGGGTGTCCAAACTTTTTTTGTTGGGGGCCAGAAGGAGAAATATATTTGGAGTCACGAACCACAGACTCTATAATAAAACAAATAATAAAATATACTACTTTAAATAATAAATTTTTCCTGATTACTTTCCATTACACACCATTTTACTGGACTTACTATCTTTATCTTTGACAGTGTTGTGTAAACTAAGATTTTTCAAATTGATGTTTAATTTCATGATGTCTCTTAATATTAAACTCCTTAATTACGGCAACTTTTAGACTCTTTTGCCCGTTTTTCTGCGCTAGAAATGCGCACTCTCTCCGCTTTTAGACTCTTTGTCCTGTTTTTCTGCGCTAGAAATGCGCACTCTCTCCGCTTTTGGACTCTCTGGCCCGTTTTTCTGCGCTAGAAATGCACACCCTCTCTGCTTTCAGACTGTTTGGCCCGTTTTTCTGCGCTAGAAATGCGCACTCACTCTGCTTTTAGACTCTTTGCCCTGTTTTTCTGCGCTAGAAATGCACACCCTCTCCGCTTTTAGACTCTTTGCCCTGTTTTTCTGCGCTAGAAATGCGCACTCTCTCCGCTTTTAGACTCTTTGGCCCTGTTTTTCTGCGCTAGAAATGCGCACTCTCTCCGCTTCTAGACTCTTTGGCCCTGTTTTTCTGCGCTAGAAATGCGCACTCTCTCCGCTTTTAGACTCTTTGCCCTGTTTTTCTGCACTAGAAATGCACACCCTCTCTGCTTTCAGACTGTTTGGCCCGTTTTTCTGCGCTAGAAATGCGCACTCTCTCTGCTTTTAGACTCTTTGCCCTGTTTTTCTGCGCTAGAAATGCACACCCTCTCCGCTTTTAGACTCTTTGCCCTGTTTTTCTGCGCTAGAAATGCGCACCCTCTCCGCTTTTAGACTCTTTGGCCCGTTTTTCTGCGCTAGAAATGCGCACTCTCTCCGCTTTTAGACTCTTTGCCCTGTTTTTCTGCGCTAGAAAAGCGCACTCTCTCCGCTTTTAGACTCTTTGCCCTGTTTTTCTGCGCTAGAAATGCGCACCCTCTCCGCTTTTAGACTCTTTGGCCCTGTTTTTCTGCGCTAGAAATGCGCACCCTCTCTGTTTTTAGACTCTTTGGCCCGTTTTTCTGCGCTAGAAATGCGCACTCTCTCCGTTTTTAGACTCTTTGGTCCGTTTCTGACACCTAGCATTCAAACTTTGAATCTCACATTATAAAAACCTGCTAAACAGCGGGCCAGCTTTCATTCTATTTCTAAAATACCTCGCGGGCCTCTCCAAAAAAGGAGACGGGCCGCAAATGTCCCGCGGGCCGTAGTTTGGACACCCCTGATATAGGTGAATATAAACACTCTCTTTCTCTCTTTCTGTGACTCACCTGTTTCTGCCACCTCTGCCAGCATGATGTCGGTGGCGCACCTGTTGTTGTAGGCTGTGATCCACACACTCAGGCTCTGGCCACACTTCACATTGGTCATCGCACAGCTTGTGCCATTGGACGTGCAGTTGTAGGAGTCATCATGGTTCCCGTGAGCCTCCACAAAATATCTGAGGGCTCCAGGGGCCGGGTCCCATCTGGTGATTAATGTGTCTGATAGACAGTCCATTGCTGAGGTGGTAACACTCTGGGGTAAACAGGGGGCTGGGCGGGACAGGGAGATCGGCAAGATTAAACACAGGTAATCTGTCCAAAATACTGTGCCAGTGCTTAACAATAACTCGGCCTTGTACCTGCGTTAATAATCAATAATTAAATTAATCAACAGACTATCACATGTGCTAATTAAGCAATAGAACACGAGAGGGAGTGTGTTATCACCAATAACATCACGGCTGTGATCCGGTCGTAGATCGTCAGTCATCAGTTTCTTTTTTTACAAAACGAATAAAGAAAATAAATCAAAGAACTTTAAGAAATTAAGAATGAATATGCTTTAATATGGACTGAGCCTTCCGCCAAAAAGTAGTTCCACCACAACTGTAACAGAACTGAAACGTAACTACAAAACGGTGTATGGTTCATACAGACTAACACCACGAAAGTTAGCTTGAAATCTAAATTGTGAATAAGTGAAGATGGTAACGTTAGAAGGGTGAAATAACGCTAATACTCTCCTCTCCTGCTCCGTGGAGTCGTCTTCAGGTGAACGCTGCGCATTTTTTGAGCATTTCTGCTTGTTTTGCTGGGTGGTGTTAGTGGTTTTAGCTAGCCGGCTGGACTGCGGTTAGCTTAGCATAGCTTGCTTTTGCTTGCTTTTGACCTCTTATCTGTGATAACTACTAGCATTTACTTGACCTCTTATCTGTGCTAACTACTAGCATTTACTTGACCTCTTACCTGTGCTAACAACTAGCGTTTACCTCACCTCTTACCTGTGCTAACAACTAGCCTTTACTTCACCTCTTACCTGTGCTAACAACTAGCGTTTACCTCACCTCTTACCTGTGCTAAAACCTAGCGTTTACCTGACCTCTTACCTGTGCTAACTACTAGCATTTACTTGACCTCTTATCTGTGCTAACAACTAGCATTTACTTGACCTCTTATCTGTGCTAACTACTAGCATTTACTTGACCTCTTACCTGTGCTAACAACTAGTGTTTACCTCACCTCTTACCTGTGCTAACAACTAGCATTTACTTCAACTCTTACCTGTGCTGACAACTAGCCTTTACTTGACCTCTTATCTGTGATAACTACTAGCATTTACTTCACCTCTTATCTGTGCTAACTACTAGCATTTACTTGACCTCTTACCTGTGCTAACTACTAGCATTTACTTGACCTCTTATCTGTGCTAACAACTAGCATTTACTTGACCTCTTATCTGTGCTAACTACTAGCATTTACTTGACCTCTTACCTGTGCTAACAACTAGTGTTTACCTCACCTCTTACCTGTGCTAACAACTAGCATTTACTTCAACTCTTACCTGTGCTGACAACTAGCCTTTACTTGACCTCTTATCTGTGATAACTACTAGCATTTACTTCACCTCTTATCTGTGCTAACTACTAGCATTAACTTGACCTCTTATCTGTGCTAACAACTAGCATTTACTTGACCTCTTATCTGTGCTAACTACTAGCATTTACTTCACCTCTTATCTGTGCTAACTACTAGCATTAACTTGACCTCTTACCTGTGCTAACAACTAGCGTTTACCTGACCTCTTACCTGTGCTAACTACTAGCATTTACTTGACCTCTTATCTGTGCTAACAACTAGCATTTACTTGACCTCTTATCTGTGCTAACTTGACACTCTTACCTGTGCTGACAACTAGCCTTTACTTGACCTCTTATCTGTGATAACTACTAGCATTTACTTCACCTCTTATCTGTGCTAACTACTAGCATTAACTTGACCTCTTATCTGTGCTAACTACTAGCATTTACTTGACCTCTTACCTGTGCTAACAACTAGTGTTTACCTCACCTCTTACCTGTGCTAACAACTAGCATTTACTTCAACTCTTACCTGTGCTGACAACTAGCCTTTACTTGACCTCTTATCTGTGATAACTACTAGCATTTACTTCACCTCTTATCTGTGCTAACTACTAGCATTAACTTGACCTCTTATCTGTGCTAACAACTAGCATTTACTTGACCTCTTATCTGTGCTAACTACTAGCATTTACTTCACCTCTTATCTGTGCTAACTACTAGCATTAACTTGACCTCTTACCTGTGCTAACAACTAGCGTTTACCTCACCTCTTACCTGTGCTAACAACTAGCATTTACTTCAACTCTTACCTGTGCTGACAACTAGCCTTTACTTGACCTCTTATCTGTGATAACTACTAGCATTTACTTCACCTCTTATCTGTGCTAACTACTAGCATTAACTTGACCTCTTATCTGTGCTAACTACTAGCATTTACTTGACCTCTTATCTGTGCTAACTACTAGCATTTACTTGACCTCTTATCTGTGCTAACTACTAGCATTTACTTGACCTCTTACCTGTGCTAACAACTAGCGTTTACCTCACCTCTTACCTGTGCTAACAACTAGCGTTTACCTCACTTCTTACCTGTGCCAACAACTAGCGTTTACCTCACCTCTTATCTGTGCTAACAACTAGCATTTACCTCACCTCTTACCTGTGCTAACAACTAGCGTTTACCTCACCTCTTACCTGTGCTAACAACTAGCGTTTACCTCACCTCTTACCTGTGCTAACAACTAGCATTTACCTCAACTCTTACCTGTGCTAACCACTAGCATTTACTTCACCTCTTACCTGTGCTAACAACTAGTGTTTACCTCACCTCTTACCTGTGCTAACAACTAGCATTTACTTCAACTCTTACCTGTGCTGACAACTAGCCTTTACTTGACCTCTTATCTGTGATAACTACTAGCATTTACTTCACCTCTTATCTGTGCTAACTACTAGCATTAACTTGACCTCTTATCTGTGCTAACAACTAGCATTTACTTGACCTCTTATCTGTGCTAACTACTAGCATTTACTTCACCTCTTATCTGTGCTAACTACTAGCATTAACTTGACCTCTTACCTGTGCTAACAACTAGCGTTTACCTCACCTCTTACCTGTGCTAACAACTAGCATTTACTTCAACTCTTACCTGTGCTGACAACTAGCCTTTACTTGACCTCTTATCTGTGATAACTACTAGCATTTACTTCACCTCTTATCTGTGCTAACTACTAGCATTAACTTGACCTCTTATCTGTGCTAACTACTAGCATTAACTTGACCTCTTATCTGTGCTAACTACTAGCATTTACTTGACCTCTTATCTGTGCTAACTACTAGCACTTACTTGACCTCTTACCTGTGCTAACAACTAGCGTTTACCTCACCTCTTACCTGTGCTAACAACTAGCGTTTACCTCACTTCTTACCTGTGCCAACAACTAGCGTTTACCTCACCTCTTATCTGTGCTAACAACTAGCATTTACCTCACCTCTTACCTGTGCTAACAACTAGCATTTACCTCACCTCTTACCTGTGCTAACAACTAGCGTTTACCTCACCTCTTACCTGTGCTAACAACTAGCATTTACCTCAACTCTTACCTGTGCTAACCACTAGCATTTACTTCACCTCTTACCTGTGCTAAGAACTAGTGTTTACCTCACCTCTTACCTGTGCTAACTACTAGCACTTACTTGACCTCTTACCTGTGCTAACAACTAGCGTTTACCTCACCTCTTACCTGTGCTAACAACTAGCGTTTACCTCACTTCTTACCTGTGCCAACAACTAGCGTTTACCTCACCTCTTATCTGTGCTAACAACTAGCATTTACCTCACCTCTTACCTGTGCTAACAACTAGCATTTACCTCACCTCTTACCTGTGCTAACAACTAGCGTTTACCTCACCTCTTACCTGTGCTAACAACTAGCATTTACCTCAACTCTTACCTGTGCTAACCACTAGCATTTACTTCACCTCTTACCTGTGCTAAGAACTAGTGTTTACCTCACCTCTTACCTGTGCTAACAATTAGCGTTTACCTCACCTCTTACCTGTGCTAACAACTAGCGTTTACCTGACCTCTTACCTGTGCTAACAACTAGCGTTTACCTCACCTCTCACCTGTGCTAACAACTAGCATTTACTTCACCTCTCACCTGTGCTAACAACTAGCATTTACCTCACCTCTTACCTGTGCTAACTACTAGCGTTTACCTGACCTCTTACCTGTGCTAACTACTAGCATTTACTTGACCTCTTATCTGTGCTAACTACTAGCATTTACTTGACCTCTTATCTGTGCTAACTACTAGCGTTTACCTCACCTCTTACCTGTGCTAACAACTAGCGTTTACCTCACCTCTTACCTGTGCTAACAACTAACGTTTACTTCACCTCTTACCTGTGCTAACAACTAGCGTTTACCTGACCTCTTACCTGTGCTAACTACTAGCATTTACTTGACCTCTTATCTGTGCTAACTACTAGCATTTACTTGACCTCTTATCTGTGCTAACTACTAGCGTTTACCTCACCTCTTACCTGTGCTAACAACTAGCGTTTACCTCACCTCTTACCTGTGCTAACAACTAACGTTTACTTCACCTCTTACCTGTGCTAACAACTAGCGTTTACCTCACCTCTTACCTGTGCTAATGGTTACTGGCGCAGTGGAGCCGCTGCTGCAGCTGTCGGTTCCGGCGTACACGGAGGTCACAGTGAAGTTGTAGCTGCGTCCGCATTCCGTCTGCGTGAAGTAACAGGAATTGTACAGAGTCAGGCACTCGCTCGTCACTCCGTCCGCGTCCACAGACATGGCGATGTAATAGGCCGTGTTGTTGGTGGCATTCCAGGAGAAAATGACCACATTGCTTAAGCACTCGTGGTAAACCTCCGGGTTCTTGGGAGGACAGGGAGCTGCATGTGTTGGTGAAAGAGAATAGAGGTGGGGGGGGGAGAGAAAGAAATGGAAATTATGTTTTTTAGCTGACACTCTAGGATTCTTCCTCACCTCATTGATCATTTTGCATGTGCTGTGCTCTTACAGTCATCCTTACAGGACTTTACCACGCCTAGGGAGAGTAGCAACAACAGTGCTGAACTTTCTCCATTTGTGGACCGTCTGTCTCAACATTAAAAACTTGAACATCAAGGCTATTAGAGATACTATTTGGTAACAGTAGCCAATGGGAAAGGTGAAGATTTAACTCATCAGGGTGGCATTTTTTAGGACACTTTAAGACCTGATTCAAGCCCCAAACCTTCAATGGCTTTTGGTTAATTATATGAACTTAAATGCTCTTTTCACACTTTAGAATTCACCCTCACTAGAGTACATTTTAGTTGTTGTATCATAATTACTGGCGTCAATCAATCTAAAAGATGTCATCTGATTAATCACATCAATATTCTGAAATTAACTGCGATTAATCACACTTGTTCCTCTTAAGATGCAAGTTTTTATAGTGGATATTTAAATGTAAAAAAAAGAATGAATGTAAGAAATGTAAAATGCAGTTATATTTATATTAGTGGTGTAAATTAAAGTACTAGTATATACTTGTATGTTTGAGGGTAAATAAAGCCAATAGAAGAAAGTAGAAGTAGAAGAAACTTTTTTTTTTTTACTTCATCATAAACATCTTAGCTTGTTTGTAAGGATTTCTGAATTAGAAATTAATTTGCTGTGTATAAAAGAGCATTTTCACACTTGTAGTTCTCCGTTTGGTTTGGTTTCACACAGGCATAAACCTAAACGCACCCAAATGTGCGCCAATAAAGCACATGAGCACATGGTCTCCTGTGATTGGTCAGAGCAGAGATTGTCTGGCACGTGTAGTATATTATCTAACTAATATTAAAACCCGTTTACTATGAAAAAGAAGTACATTTGATAGCAGAGAAAGCAAAAAAAAAAACTTAAAATACTTAATATAGTTTGTCACTTTCATTTCCTGTTAAAAACAGGGGCTTTCTCTCTCGTTTCCTAGTTTTTGCTTAATTAAATTTACTAAGTCAACCACAATCAACCATGTTTTATACATTTGTAAATCCATTTTTAAAAAATTCATTGCGTCAACAAGAAAATAAAGTATCACTAAAAGTTCACTTACTGGGATTTTTAACCCTTGTGTGGTGTTCATATTTTTTGTTACTCGTTTACTTTGTTACTTTTACTATTTTACATTAAAATGCTTTACACATGCTCGCTTCACCTAAATTGTAAGCAATATAAAACAGCTTACATGGTTAATATTTACCCTTTACCTTTCTTATGTTACATTTCTTTTAAAAAGTGCTACTCTTTTTTTATTAGTTTTTGAATAAAATGTAAAAGAAAATGAATTAAACTCAAGATATGAGTAGAAAATTTGTTCAGTTTCAAATTTACAAATGAAGCAATGTTTATTAGCCCTTGGCTAATGTTAGAAAACATATTTTTTTAGTATTATTTGATGAAAAATGAAAATGAACACCACACAAGGGTTAAAAAGAGATTGACTGTTTTGCTGTTATTATACATTAAAAAAATTAATTGATGTGTTAAATCAGTTTATTCTCTTTATATAAAACCAACAGCCACTTTTTGAGACTCATCCTCAGCTCATCTCGTTATGATCTTGTCTCCTTTTATACAATGAAGTCTGGGTGTGTTCCTCTCATCCTACACCATGGGAGACGGTTCAGCCGCCCGCCCTCAGGCCTGGATCAGACCTCTTTCTCACAACATATGACACAACACTCACTGGGCTCCAGTAACCAGTGTTAACTCCGCGTGAGGAGGAGGAGGAGGAGGAGAAAAGGCTGCTTTTCAATAGTCGTGGGTGGGTGACCTCAGAGGGGTTTGAGGTTTAAAGAAAACAGGACCAGAGAAAGTGAGCGAAACAAAGGGAGGTCAAGAAAGAGTATCTACCTTAAAATATCAGGTACCGGCACAACAGCCTCACATCATCATCATCATCATCATCATCATTATTATCATTATTATTATTATCATTATCTTTTTAAAAGTATATTTTTCTAGAAACGAACAATGCTATGGTCACATTAAGACATGTTTTAGTTATTTTATAAGACTGACAATGATTTTAAGAATAATAATGCAATAACATCCTTTTATAGAAATTGTACATTTTCATTTTTATTTATTTTTATTTACTCATACTGTGGGAGATTTGCTTTTGTGGCAATTCAGCCAATCAGTAATAACATGATTGTTCTTATAGGAAAAAAAAAAAAAAACATCCACTAAAACACACTTTAATAAATTATTGCTTTTTCTCGCTCTGAATTAAAAACAGTTTATGTATATTTATATGTGATAAATAAAACAATGCAGATTAAAATTAGCCAGGTTAAAGTTTTCTTCGGTTGTATCAACTGGATGTCCTTCAAACATTCCTATTTTTATTTTTAAACCTCACTTGTGTCAGCGTTTTAATGTTTAGTTTTGGGTGTATAACAAAACAATTCACGGAGAAAGATATACAGACAGACGGCGCAACGAATAAGAGAGACAAACAGCGCGAGCGAAAGATAGAGACAGAGAGACAGAGACAGATGGTACATGTAAAAGAAAGTGAGACAGACAGCATGAGTGAAAGAGAGAGAGACAGATGGACGGCGTGAGCAAAAGAGAGAGAAACAATGAGACAGAGACAGACAGACAGACAGTGCAGGCAAAAGAGAGAGAGAGAGAGAGAGAGAGACAGAGAGACAGACAGACGGCACCAGCGAATACGAGAGTCCAAGCGCCTAACCCTGCGTTCCCACTATTATATTTATATTAATATAACTGTGTCTAAATGCAGCTGCCATCAGTTGGCATAGCAAAGTAAAAAAGGCCAATCTGATTGTAATCACATTTCAAACCACCTCCAAATGTGGTTTGGATGTGATTTATAGAGACCGGATTTAATGTGGTTTCTGGCTGTCCCCACTGTCAAAAATTCAATCTGAATTAGTGTCGTCAAAATTAAATATTCCAAACTTTCCTAAACAAAGAGAACATTTTATTTCACAGTAGGAGACTTTTTTGAACCAGTATGGATTTTTACCATACCCCCATACCACTAGAGGCACTGCAGAGCGCTGTGCAGAAGCACACAGTGTAAATCTGCGTCCCCAAAGAAGACACACAGCTTGCTAGATAACGCTAGCCAGTTAGCATAACAAACTAACATCCTGGAGTTAACGGTAGAATAGAAGTGAATACTGACTGGAAATGTGAAATTAATGTGCACACTGAACTGAATTTATTTGTGAACTGGAGAAAGAAGGGAACTGTGGCTAATTTTAATAATGTAATGCCTCTAATGGCTTGAGAAAAACATTTTAAATTGATACTAAATGTGTGTCTGACTTGTATAATAGAGCTGTTGAAAAATATATATTTTAAATACTTAAAGATTGAGTATTTTAGGTGCATTAATAGTGTTTATGTAACAATTTAAAAAGGCAGCCATGTTCAAGTTGTTGGCGTATCTCTTTTTAAGGTCTATTGTTTACATTTTTCAGCTGTTTTTCTGGTATCGAAGTCGGATTTCTTCATATATTGTGTAATTTTATGGGACAAAATAAAACCCAATAGTAATGAAAGCCTTAATTTAAAGCCTTAAATGTTTGATATTACATATAATCCTATATAAAAGCCCAGTCATGCAAAGCAAAATAAATAAAAAATATATATGATAAAATAAAAATACTGTGATATACATTTTGTTTAATACCTTCCAGCACTACTTCACAGTTACAAGCGGTTAAAAACAGGTAATTTATTTATTTTATAGAAAGAAAAAAAAAACAGGAAAATATTGTGAACAAAAAAAGTTTTTTTTTTTTGTTTGTTTGTTTGTTTTTAAAGTACAGAATGAATGTCTAAGAATCAGACCCGGTCCTCACCTGTCTCAAACGTGTAGCTGATGTTGGAGACGCTCTCGCATTCGGCGACGCTGGCGATCCGTACCGTGTACTGCTCACCGCATCCCAGTGCGCTGATCTGGCAGGACGTCCCGGCGGTCTGGCAGGACAGGGTCGTCCCGTCCCTGGCGGTGGCTACCGCACGGTACGACGTGGCTCCGGGTACAGAGTCCCAGCTTATAGTGGCCATAGCATTACTGCAGCTGTAGTCCGCAGATATAGATGTGACGGAAGTGATGGCTGAATAAAATAAAAGAAAATAAATTAAATTAAAGAATTTAATTCGATTTTATATTTGAGTGCATGGCATGACATGTACCACCAGCATACACGGCCCACGCCAACAGGCTCATGTGAGACTTTAATGTGTAGAGTGTGGGGCTCCGAGTGGGTTTGTATGTGTGCTTTTATTGGGAACCAGTTGGGATTTACAAATTAGCCCCATCATAAGAGCCCACCTTAATCTCACAGGGGTGCAGCCTGGGCCCCATGTGCAGAAAATCACCCCTCCTGGTCCCACCCACTCACCCTGACTGGGCATGGGCTTAAAAGCTGACATAATGAATTTGCATTATGCATTAAATTTTGATTTTTAATCAATTTTAAATATTTAATAGGTACATTTAATAGGTACATTTGATTTGTTTTTAGAAATTTGCTTTTAAAACAAATACATATAAAACATTAAACCTAAAATTTTCTGATATTTTAATTTCAGATCCAAACCTTTTTCATTTATTTTTTAATAAAATAAATCAAATAAATTTGATTTTATGGATATCTGATTATTATTATTTTTTAAATGTATTCTGAAATGTATTTTAAAAACAGGAATTTTAAAAGCCCTGTTAAAATTCCAATTTTAAATACAGTTTTTAAAAGTCAAATAAAAAAAAATTCTTTAAAAAGTTACTAAAACAATTATGGTATGCGGGAAAATACTGGGAAAAATGGGAATCTTAGACAAAAAACGAGGGGTTCATTCCTGGACTGATGTTGATTTTCTGTTTGAAATGATACCTCAATTCCTGTCTGCCTTAAAAAACAAAATTCTAGAGGTGGTCCAGCGGGTTAAACGCTGCCACCATGTACGGGAGGTCGTTGGTCCGAATCCCATTCATGCAGCTTGCCATCAGCTGCCGGAGCCCTGAGAGAGCACAGTTTCTCCTCATCACTCCAATGGCTGCATCTGTGAGCTGATGTATTTGAACTAAGTCGCTGCGCTTTCCTCCAAGCGCGCTGTGATGCTACTTGACAGTGCTGCATCAGCAACAGCTCAAAAAGATGTTTTTAATTTAAAATTTAATCTCTGACCTTCACTTGTGAGGTCAACATGGAACCTGTGGTGAAAACTTTGGGGTACCCGGAGCAGTACTCACGGCTGCTGGCGTAGGAGGCAGTGACGGGTTCTCCAGGCTGCAGGAACATGTTCATGGAGGAGACTCTGACGGTGTAGTTGGTGCACGGTTTGAGGTTGGGTATGTTCAGAGCGAGAGCAGAGGTGTTCCAGGCGAGGGGGGCGACTCCGATCCGGTTATTCTCCACCAGCGACACCTGATACAGAACCACACCTGAGACGCTCGGCCAGGTGACCCGAACCGCGCTGTTACTGACCATCGCCACGGTTACGGAAGCTGGAGGCGGAACCACTGCAAAGCAACAACACAGCAGGCAATCACAGAGTGCTTAGCAGTGATTTTATATATATTTTTTATATATATATATATATTTTCTCATAACTACGAGACACTTATTTAATAACAAGATTCTCGCTCTCAATTTCGAGGTACTTTCTCATTATTATGAGATACTTTCTAATAATTACAAGATACTCTCTATTACAAGATATAATTCTGAGATACCCTAACAATTACGAGACACTTATTTCATAAAAAAGGTACTTGCTTTTAATTACGAGATACTTTTTTTCATAATTACGAGATACTTTTTCATAATTACGAGATACTCACTCATAATTACGAGATACTTTCTCATAATTACAAGATACTTTCTCATAATTACGAGATACTCTCTCATAATTACGAGATACTTTCTCATAATTACAAGATACTTTCTCATAATTACAAGATACTTTCTCATAATTACAAGATACTATCTCATAATTACGAGATACTTTCTCATAATTACAAGATACTCTCTCATAATTGTGATGTACTTATACATAATTACAAAATACTTTTTCATAATTATGAGACATTTATTTCATTAGATGAAACTAGCTCTTAATTACGAGATACTTTCTCATAATTACGAGATACTTTCTCATAATTACAAGATACTTTCTCATAATTACGAGATACTTTCTCATAATTACAAGATACTCTCTCATAATTGTGATGTACTTATACATAATTACAAAATACTTTTTTTGTAATTATGAGACATTTATTTCATTAGATGAAACTTGCTCTTAATTACGAGATACTTTCTCATAATTACGATATACTTTCTCATAATTACAAGATACTTTCTCATAATTACAAGATACTTTCTCATAATTACGAGATACTTACTCATAATTACAAGATACTTTCTGATAGTTACAAGATACTTTCTCATAATTACGAGATACTCTCTCATAATTACAAGATACTTATACATAATTACCAGATCCTTTCTCATAATTACGAGATACTTTCTCATAATTATGAGATACTCTCTCATAATTATGATATACATAATTACAAAATACTTTTCATAATTACGAGACATTTATTTCATTAGATGAAACTTGCTCTTAATTACGAGATACTTTCTCTTGATTGAAACATACAATATTACTTGTACAAAATAGATTAAATAGCATTCATGTATTTTTATCTTGCTCTTTAAAGAAAGTGTCATTGCTCAGTATAAATTAACCGGAATAATTTCAGTTGCCAAATATTCTGTGCATCGCCCAAAAGCATATTATTTACTATTTTAAGCAATCTCTATTACTTCCCACAAAGATGCAAAAAATATATTTTGTTTTTGGTTTCAAAAGCTTTTATTTTATTTAATACGAATAAATAAAACAAGGCTGCTAAATAGCACATATATATATATATATATTCTACTAATAGGATTTTTAATAATAAAAGTTCGTGATAGCGTTCCTGTGCACTGTGTTTATTTCCTACATGAACTGAAGGCAGAATTACTACACATATCAAAACACATCACTTCCTTTCACTGCGACATGGCAACGCAGTCCCACAGGAGTTACAGGATTACACACTTTCTCTTCTTCGCCAGATTTTATCTCAAACTGTAATCATGACACAATTACCTGTTTATATCCGTCTAAGTCTGTCTCATCTTCCTTCTGTCTGCTGGTGCCCTGAGGATGACCTTTTGGGACCTAATCTTAATGTTTGTATTAATAGCTAATATCCCAGTGGTGTGCCATATTGTATCATACACAATTATATATATAAGTTTTTTAGTGTTAATATACAGCTCTGGAAAAATTTAAGAGACCACCAAGCTTCTTTTTCTGATTTTTATTCTATAGACTACAGATATTTCTCCCAAATCCCCCCCAAAATATTAATTTTTAGCATTTATTTGCAGACAATAAGAAATGGCTGAAATAATAAAGATACAGAGCTTGCAAAAGAAACAAGTTCATATTCATAAAGTTTTAAGAGTTCAGAAATAATCAATATTTGGTGGAATAACTCTGGTTGGTTTTTAATCACAGTTTTAATTTCATGCATCTTGGCATCATATTCTCCTCCTCCACCAGTCTTACACACTGCTTTTGGATAACTTTATGCTGCTTTACTCCTGGTGTAAAAATTCAAGCAGTTCAGTTTGGTGGTTTGATGGTTTGTGATCATCCATCTTCCTCTTGATTATATTCCAGAGGGTTTTAATTTGGTAAAATTATAGAAACTCATCATTTTTAAGTGAAATCTTATTTTCCAGAGCTTTAGGTAGATAGATATACAGACAGACAGACAGACAGAAAGATGTATTGAACACGCAAAGTGATCTATACAGCACTTCATGCTTCCCTCTGCTGACAACTTTTATGGAGATGCGGATTTCATTTTCCAGCAGGATTTGGCACATTGCCCACATTTTCAAAAGTACCAGTTGGTTTTATATAATATTCTAATTTTCTGAGACACTGATTTCTGGCTTTTCATTGGCTGTAAGCCAAAATCACAAGTAGAAATGATATTTATATTATATATTTATAAACCACTAGAATACTACTACTACTTTGAGTTCTTTGAAGTCATGTTGATTTTGAGAGTACTAACGTGTGTTGATGGTTTTGACGTTGCTCTTGGTGCCCAGCCCGGCGGCGTTGGAGGAGTAGACGTAGCAGCTGTAGGTGCTGGCGGGCTGGAGGCCGGGCATGTCTCCGCTGAGCACGGAGAAGGTGAGGTTGCGGTGCTCCGAGTGAAAGGTCCCCTCCACCATCAGCACGTAGCTGTCCGCTCCCGACACGTTGGTCCACTGAAAGGACGCGGACGTACTCGACGCGGCCCGGGCGAACGTTAGCTGCGAGGCTGCGGGAACTATGGAACAAAGAAAACCAAAGAAAGAATTATCGACCTTAAAATCACAGCCGCTTCACACAACATGGCGGCGTTTTGGTTGGCGCTCCAACACAGCAGGATTATCCGTATCCTCGTCCGGGTCCTGAGGGAAACGGGGGCCTACCTGTCAGCGCTAGCTTGTAGCTGATACACAGCACATAATAAAACTGGTAGACTTTAAACGTGACTTGGTACTGGCTGCCAGGCCGTAATCCCTGCACCAGTCTCTCCGTGGTGGTCGCCGTTAAGTCCAACGTGACGGGGCTGATCGCGGGGTTATTAACCACCCGTAAGTCCAAAGCGTAGTTGGTGGCCCCGGGGAAGCTGGTCCATTTTATGTACAGGTTTGAAGCTGAAGGCGAGGTAATGGATGTTATGTCACAGTCTGTGGAAAACAAGAGAAGAGAATGAGATTTAGACATTCATGGACTTTATCAGACGTTTTAATTAAGATCTAAAGCTTTTTTATTTATTTATTTATTTTAGTCCAAGACCATTTTAGACCTAGATCATTAAGTATGGAGTTTAAAAGCTGACCTTATCTGCATTTTGTATATATATATATATATATATACAATAATCCCTAAATTAGAATAATTGCCTACATTTTTAAACGTTTTGAACTAGTGAAATAAACAATGGAACACCTTAAATACCCAAATTCAAATCTAATTATTGAATTTTCTTCATCATTCTGATGTGAATTTGTGTTTCTAACTGAATAGATTTGATTTAATTTGATTTTTAAATATATCTTTTTTTTTTTTACAGTATTTTTTACATATTTCCCCATAGATTATAAAGAACATTTAAAGTTTATATCCAAAAGGTAAATTGAATAAAAAAAAAAAAATAAGGTCAGCTTTTAAGCACTATAAATAAAACAGCTCAGTGTTTTTTTATACTTACTTCCTTGAGCTTGTTGTGCCTAAAAAAAAAACAGGAAAAAAAAATATTTGCCATTACAAAAGGTTTGATATACAATATTATATGTTTTATATTACACAGTAAGGCTAGGTATACAGTTCAGTCTGTTACATAATCATTAAATAATACTGTGTACATAAAGTGTATATCATACAATCTACACCATCAATCAAACTATTACGCCCATTAGCAATAAATGATTACCTCAGTCAGCGAAAGCAAAAGAAAGAAAAAGCTCAGTGTCTCCAGGAAGCGCATCTCTGCTGTGGTCAGTGGGGAATGAATAAGTTAGATTCATACAGATATTAATACAAACTGAACTCTGAACGCGTACGCCGCCGAATGCAGCGTATACCAGCCCCACAGGAACCAATCAGAACGCGAGAGCAGAAAGCAGGGCAGGTGCCTTAAGGCCTGGTAAGGCTATACTAAGGGGAAAACAATATCAGGGAGGGGAGCGGAGAGGAGGAGGGTTGGCCAGTTTTAAAACCTGTTTTGGACGAGGGGGACGCCTGGACTTCATTGCAACAAAATATTACGGGAAGCCCGCCGGCGAAAAGTCCCTGCGCATTGTACAAAAAAGTACCTTTAGAAATCTTAGAGAAAGTGTCGGCAGTTTTTTTACTTAAATTATTCTCGCGTATAAAAAAAAAAATGTGGAGCCAAAAGTATAGTAGAGTTTTAGGTCCCGAAATATTTGGACGGTGGATTACACAATCTTTATACAAAATATTTGTACATTCTGTAAGTATGTGAAATGTACTTCTTTAAATGGAGCACATTTAAAAACATCAGCAGTCGAACCAAAATTATTTATACTACAAGTATATAAAGAAAATAAAGCATAAAGCCAGAAATCCTGTCCCTCTGCTTACTTAAAACAACTGGAATGGAAACGATGGAACTGGATGGAACTTGAACCGTCCACATTCTGACGTGTGTTCACACTGAGCTACACGTTGCCCACGGCAACACAGCACTTTTTCAGACAATTCATTGTTACAAAGCAAAAAGGAAACAAGCTCCATTTTATGAACTGTTCTGTTCACATTTCTACAGGTTATCCTTAGATCAGAGGTGTCCAAACCTTTTTTTGTTGGGGGCCAGAAGGAGAAATATATTTGTATATTTATATATATCACGGGCCACAGACTCTGTAATAAAACTAATAATGAAATATACCACTTTAAATAATACATTTTCCTGATTATTTCATTTACACACCATTTTACTTGATTTACTATCTTTATCTTTGACAGTGTTGTGTAAACTAAGATTTTTCAAACTGATTTAATTTTACTTTCATGATGTCTTTTAATAATAAACTCCTTAATTACGCCAACTTTTAGACTCTTTGGCCCGTTTTTCTGTGCTAGAAATGCGCACTCTCTCCACTTTTAGACTCTTTGCCCTGTTTTTCTGCGCTACAACTGAGCACTCTCTCCGCTTTTAGACTCTTTGCCCCGTTTTTCTGCGCTAGAAACGCGCACCCTCTCCGCTTTTAGACTCTTTGGCCCATTTTTCTGCACTACAAATGCGCACTCTCTCCACTTTTAGACTCTTTGGCCCGTTTTTCTGCGCTAGAAATGCGCACTCTCTCCGCTTTTAGACTCTTTGGCCCGTTTTTCTGCGCTAGAAACGCGCACTCTCTCCGCTTTTAGACTCTTTGGCACGTTTTTCTGCACTACAAATGAGCACTCTCTCCGCTTTTAGACACTTTGGCCCATTTTTCTGCGCTAGAAATGCGCACCCTCTCCGCTTTTAGACTCTTTGGCCCATTTTTCTGCGCTAGAAATGCGCACCCTCTCCGCTTTTAGACTCTTTGCCCCGTTTTTCTGCGCTAGAAATGCGCACTCTCTCCGCTTTTAGACTCTTTGGCCCATTTTTCTGCGCTAGAAATGCGC
The DNA here is from genome assembly GCF_023375975.1 of Astyanax mexicanus. Classification (NCBI taxonomy): domain Eukaryota; kingdom Metazoa; phylum Chordata; class Actinopteri; order Characiformes; family Acestrorhamphidae; genus Astyanax; species Astyanax mexicanus. Next base: position 767,606 of record NC_064411.1, read on the forward strand.
ACTCTCTCCGCTTTTAGACTCTTTGGTCCGTTTTTCTGCGCTAGAAATGCGCACTCTCTCCGCTTTTAGACTCTTTGGCAAAGAGTGACTGCTCAACTTTTTTTAGGGAATTAAAAAAGACAATATGAGCAATTCCAATAGGAGTCCATAGAACTTATTATGCTTGGAAGTTGGACCCCTAAAAAGAAGAAAAATAGGAATAAAAGGCCATATTAGTACACAGTAAAAAGTTAATTTTTTTCTATCAATGAGTTTTATGTTGAATCGTCAAGAATGATGGTTTGGAGAGACATGTCATCTGCTGGTGTTGATCCACTGTGTTTTTATTTTCCAGCAGGACTTGGCACACTGCCCACACTGCCAAAACAACCAATTGGTTTATATAATATTAAAATAAAAATGTTGGGTTTTCATCAACAATAAAAGAAATGAACCCTTAAACAGGTCACTGTGTGTTTAATACATCTATATAATATATGAGTTTCACATTTTGAACTGAATTACTGAAACAAAGTTACTATACCAATCATAATTTCCTCTATAGCTATAATTTCTTTCAATAATTTATATCATAAATAATAATTATATATAATTATAAATAAAAAAAAGATTTCCCCCCATTTTCTCCCCAATTTACACAGCAAATTACCCAACCCACTCTTTAGGACTATCACTAGTAATGTGAAGTCAACCACCACCTCTTTTTGAACTGTTGTTGATGCAGAGTTGCTGAGTAGCATCACAGCGCACTAAGAGGAAAGAGCAGCAACTCGGTTCTGATACATCAGCTCACAGACGCAGCCTTGTGCTGATCCACATCACCCTAGGAGTGATGAGAAGAAAGAGCGCCATCTACTGTACTGTACCCACCCAGAGAGAGCAAGGCCTATTGTGCTTTTTCAGGGCTCCGGTATACAACGGCAAGCTACATGAACAGGATTCGAACCAGCGATCTCCCGATCGTAGTGGCAGCGCTTAAACTGAAGGACCACTCGGAGCCTCGCAGCTATAATAATTTCTAAGGATACACCTAAACAAGCATACAAACATGGGGGAAATGCACCTTTGATATTTGGACAGATAAGTACAAATAATTGCCAGAGCAACATGTAGGCATTTTTTAATTAACCAATGACATCCATATATTTATTTTAAAAGTAAATTAAATACTGCAACAGTACAGAACAGAAAAATTTCAAGACAAAACTGAGGCAAAACAAGCAGCCAATGAAGGCGGCGGCGGCGGCAGCGGCAGTGAAGACCCTTTAAAGCTTCCCATGGGAGGAAATTCAGCCCTTGGTAATGTTGTCTATAGGTTTCAGACTTCAAGTGGGTTGTGACTGCAAAGAATTGGGTGGGAGGAAGGCGGGGGTCTACTTGTAAATAATGGGAGTACCTGCATTTTTTTCCACCTCAAGCTCTGCTCATGAAAGCCCATCATCACTGGCTTCAAGCAAGCTTCCAACATTTTAACATCCTTTTAAAAACCGGTCCTGCCTGCCATTCAGAGCCCATCTCATTAACACTGGATATTACATTACAGAAATGGACCACCATTATCAGCCAGGAAGAGAAGATTTTTCGTCTTTATTGGAAAATGTCTCGCTCTTTGTATGTTTTTCCTCCGAGCTAAAAGTAAATGATGTACCCTCCGAATCTACTTTAGCCTGCCTGATTAATTCGTAGATTCATAGTCCAAACTCCAGGACTTATTAAACCTATTAAGAGACCTCTACGGTGAAATGGATTTGAGGTGTAGTGAAACATGATAATGTCTACTAACCTTTATCTAAATAGCCCACCTCCAAGTTTGCAATCTGTTCCCCTGTCCTACATCTAAAGGTACTGTGTGTATAAACAGTGTTTTTAATAAACTATCTGAAGGTACTGTGTGTAAAAACAGTGTTTTTATTAAACTATCTGAAGGTACTGTGTGTATAAACAGTGTTTTTATTAAACTATCTGAAGGTACTGTGTGTATAAACAGTGTTTTTAATAAACTATCTGAAGGTATTGTGTGTATAAACAGTGTTTTTAATAAACTATCTGAAGGTATTGTGTGTATAAACAGTGTTTTTAATAAACTATCTGAAGGTACTGTGTGTATAAACAGTGTTTTTAATAAACTAGCTGAAGGTACTGTGTGTATAAACAGTGTTTTTATTAAACTAGCTGAAGGTACTGTGTGTATAAACAGTGTTTTTAATAAACTATCTGAGGGTACTGTGTGTATAAACAGTGTTTTTAATAAACTAGCTGAAGGTACTGTGTGTATAAACAGTGTTTTTAATAAACTATCTGAAGGTACTGTGTGTATAAACAGTGTTTTTAATAAACTATCTGAAGGTACTGTGTGTATAAACAGTGTTTTTATTAAACTATCTGAAGGTACTGTGTGTATAAACAGTGTTTTTATTAAACTATCTGAAGGTACTGTGTGTATAAACAGAGCATAAATCCAAGTTCCAAAAAAATACCAATCAAAAAAAAACAAATTAAAGATAAATGCTCAGCAAAAAACATCAGCAAAGTATAAACTACATTGGTCTCACCCAGAATCATGTACAGTCCACAACTGCAAATTCATATTCGCAGTGGTTGACCCAGGACTTCACATGTAACTCATAACGATGCATCGATTAAAACAATATTCAGGTAATCACAACAATATTCTGCGATTGCTCATGTTTAATCTCATTTGTTTTCCTTCCTAAAAAAACGGATATTTCAATTTAACTTAGAAAATAAATATAATGTAATTATGTGTATATTAGTGGTGTCAGTGGAGGGAAAGCAGCAAAGGAGTCACATGACTGAACTTCGGAAGATTGAAGACGAGTCAAGCTGCCGCTGATTCCGCTGAGTGGGCAAGTGTTTGGATTTTTAGAGCGTGGAAGAGGAATCAAAGAGGGTCAATAATAACGTGTTAGAAATATCTTACAAAAATCTTTATGATTGTTCTGCTGCTTTTGGGGGAAACAAGAGATAAATATCAGAACATGAAAGTCTGAAGAAGAAGAAGTTGTTTTACATATAAATAAACACCAATTCTTTAGTTTAATTGAAAGATTTACTGGTGGCCAAAAATAAGAGACCACTTAATGATGAAGTTTTTCCATTATTTTACCAAATTAAAAACCTCTGGAATATAATCAAGAGGAAGATGGATGATCACAAACCATCAAACCACCAAACTGAACTGCTTGAATTTTTACACCAGGAGTAAAGCAGCATAAAGTTATCCAAAAGCAGTGTGTAAGACTGGTGGAGGAGAACATGATGCCAAGATACATGAAAAAAAACTGTGATTAAAAACCAACCAGGATTATTCCACCAAATATTGATTATTTCTGAACTCTTAAAACTTTATGAATATGAACTTGTTTTCTTTGCATTATTTGAGGTCTGAAAGTTCTGCATCTTTTTTGTTATTTCAGTCATTTCTCATTTTCTGTAAATAAATGCTCTAAATGAGAATATTTTTATTTGTAATTTGGGTGAAATGTTGTCTGTAGTTTATAGAATAAAACAACAATGTTCATTTTACTCAAACATAAACCTATAAATAGCAAAATCAGAGAAACTGATTCAGAAACTGAAGTGATCTCTTTATTTTTTAATATATATATATAACAGCTATATAAAATGAGTAGTCATATAAGGTGAATGTTGTATTTTCTTACGTTACATATCTAATGAAAGTGACACATTTCTAACAATGAACTTAAGCCACACCCACATTTTTTCTTCTGTACTGTTCCAAAATTTCCCGTGTCCTATATAGCTCTTTGTCTGTAAGCTATATGATGTATTGCACTTCTTTTGTTACTTTTTATGGCTAGTGTCATACGTCTCCTTAACTGGTGTCAGGTAGCATCTCAGTTCGTTTCAGGCAACGAAAGATTCATTTCAGATCAGTTTCAGAGTGCTTCATCCATTTCACTTAAAAATCCATCAATCAACCTTCATTTTCTTATATTCACCAAATATAGCCAAACATTTAAAACTGACAGGAGTTAAAAAATAACATTTATCACCTTTTACTTGATTTACTATCTTTATCTTTTACAGTGTTGTGTAACCTAAGATTTTTCAAATTGATGTTTAATTTCAAGATGCCTCTTAATACAAACTCTCTCCGCTTTTAGACTCTTTTGCCCTGTTTTTCTGCACTAGAAATGCGCACTCTCTCCGCTTTTAGACTCTTTGGCTTGTTTTTCTGCGCTAAAACTTCACCCTCTCCGCTTTTAGACTCTTTGGCCCGTTTTTCTGAGCTGGAAATGCGCACTCTCTCCGCTTTTAGACTCTTTTGCCCCGTTTTTCTGCCCTAGAAATGCGCACTCTCTCCGCTTTTAGACTCTTTTGCCCCGTTTTTCTGCGCTAGAAATGCGCACCCTCTCTGCTTTTAGACTCTTTGGCCTGTTTTTCTGCACTAGAAATGCGCACTCTCTCTGCTTTTAGACTCTTTTGCCCTGTTTTTCTGCACTAGAAATGCGCACTCTCTCTGCTTTTAGACTCTTTGGCTTGTTTTTCTGCACTAGAAATGCGCACTCTCTCCGCTTTTAGACTCTTTTGCCCTGTTTTTCTGCACTAGAAATGCGCACCCTCTCTGCTTTTAGACTCTTTGGCCTGTTTTTCTGCACTAGAAATGTGCACTCTCTCCGCTTTTAGACTCTTTGGCCTGTTTTTCTGCACTAGAAATGTGCACTCTCTCCGCTTTTAGACTCTTTTGCCCTGTTTTTCTGCACTAGAAATGCGCACTCTCTCTGCTTTTAGACTCTTTGGCCTGTTTTTCTGCACTAGAAATGCGCACTCTCTCCGCTTTTAGACTCTTTTGCCCCGTTTTTCTGCGCTAGAAATGCGCACCCTCTCTGCTTTTAGACTCTTTGGCCTGTTTTTCTGCACTAGAAATGCGCACTCTCTCCGCTTTTAGACTCTTTTGCCCTGTTTTTCTGCACTAGAAATGCGCACTCTCTCTGCTTCTAGACTCTTTGGCCCGTTTTTCTGCGCTAGAAATGCGCACTCTCTCTGCTTTTAGACTCTTTTGCCCCGTTTTTCTGCGCTAGAAATGCGCACCCTCTCTGCTTTTAGACTCTTTTGTCCTGTTTTTCTGCGCTAAAACTTCACCCTCTCCGCTTTTAGCCTCTTTGGCCCGTTTTTCTGCGCTGGAAATGCGCACGCTCTCCGCTTTTAGACTCTTTTGCCCCGTTTTTCTGCGCTACAAATGCGCACTCTCTCCGCTTTTAGACTCTTTTGTCCCGTTTTTCTGCGCTAGAAATGCGCACTCTCTCCGCTTTTAGACTCTTTGCCCCGTTTTTCTGCGCTAGAAATGCACACTCTCTCCGCTTTTAGACTCTTTGGATCGTTTTTCTGCGCTAGAAATGTGCACTCTCTCCGCTTTTAGACTCTTTTGCCCCGTTTTTCTGCGCTAGAAATGCGCACTCTCTCTGCTTCTAGACTCTTTGGCCCTTTTTTCTGCGCTAGAAATGCGCACTCTCTCCGCTTTTAGACTCTTTGCCCCGTTTTTCTGCGCTAGAAATGCACACTCTCTCCGCTTTTAGACTCTTTTGCTCCGTTTTTCTGCGCTAGAAATGTGCACCCTCTCCGAGAGTCTAAAAGTTGCCGTAATTAAAGAGTTTAATATTAAGAGACATCTTGAAATTAAACATCAGTTTGAAAAATCTTAGTTTACACAACACTGTCAAAGATAAAGATAGTAAGTGAAGTAAAATGGTGTGTAAATGAAATAATCAGGAAAATGTATTATTTAAAGTGGTATATTTCATTATTTGTTTTATTATAGAGTCTGTGGTCCGTGACTTCAAATATATTTCTCCTTCTGGCCCCCAACAAAAAAAGTTTGGACACCCCTAATTTATATTATGATGAAACTGGCTCTCATCAGCACCGCTTCAGGAAAGAAACAGCAAGAGTTTCCTCTGTTGCACAGGATAAGTAACTTAGAAGAGTCACCTATGTAGACATTCTTTTATTTAATCAGACAGCTACCCAAAAATCACCACAAAACTGCACTTTAATGCAAAAACAGCTTTATTTAAAGTAGTATTCAGCTGGGCAACATGACACCAGTAAACACACACTTTAAACTGGCTTATCTGGTTCATCATCAGGAGGACGTATGTGTCCTGAGGTTGATTCTGGTACTGACTTTCACCCTGCCCTACTTTTTCAGTAGTCAGCCCGTCTAACTTACACCCAGGATACAGTTCTGCCCTCTGAAGGCTTTCTACTTGGGGGGAATTCCTACAGTATTTCCTTTCAGATTGTTCAGGTTTGTAAAAGAGCACAAAAAATATGCACAAAATATTCATTGTTGGTCATTCAGAGTACAGCTTTCTTTCAAACAATAAGCAAACTGTAAATACCTCCATGCGAAAAATACATTTCTGATACATATATAAAATCATAATTTTAAATTAAATCAGGAGTACATTTCTATTCACTGTAAAAAGAACAATTTGAACATTATAAACACATCAAATAAACACTTTGAATCTAACAATGGTATATGGAAACCAGTAATTATTTGAATTGAATAAACCCAATTTATTTATCGTTTTAGGTTGAAAAGACAAGACATTTTTTTACAGTGTAGACAAATTATACCCCCAATTTAAAAAATAGTCTTAGAACAACAGTTTTAGAACAACATAAAATTGTGCTTTTACATTTAGCAAAAATTGACATTAGGCCGGTACTTCATTTTTATCTAAAAACAAAGATCTTTTTAAATTGTTACATTTCACCTACACTACCTAAGATCATTTTTCATTTTACACAGAAACAAAGATATTCCTGCTATTTTAAGTGGTTGTCTCCTCCAGATCTGCAACATTGGTTCTGAAAACACAGAAAAACAAAAACACAAAATCAGACATATAAATATATATATATATATATATATATATATATATATATGTGTGTGTCCTAAAATGCATCCTCTATTAGTGTATGTTCAAACATTACTAAATCTAAATTACAATTACAATTAAAAGCGTAATAATATATTATGTGATTTAATATAAAAGTTTGGGCACCCCTGATCATTTTTATGATTTTCCTTAATAAATCATTGGTTGTTCAGATCAGCAATTTCAGTTAAATTAAGTAAAAGTAAAATTAAGTTTATATGATTTAAAAAAAAAAGTCTGCAATAATTCTAATAAAATTAAATTAGGCAGGTGCTTAAATTTGAGCCCCAACAAAAAAAAAATCAATATTTAGTAGATCCTCCTTTTGCAGAAATAACAGCCTCTAAACTCTCCACCAGTCTTACACACTGCTTTTGGATAACTTTATGCTGCTTTACTCCTGGTGTAAAAATTCAAGCAGTTCAGTTTGGTGGTTTGATGGCTTGTGATCATCCATCTTCCTCTTGATTATATTCCAGTAAGGTTCAGGTCTGGAGATTAGGCTGGCCATGACCCAGTCTTGATCTGGTGGTCCTTCATCCACACAGTAATCAATCCAGCTGTGTGGAATTTAACTTTGTCCGCTGGAAAAAAACAGTATTCAGAGTTGGGAAGTAAGTTTTCTTCCAGGATAATCTTGTATGAGGCTTGATTTATGCTTCATTTTCCCAATTCCAGCCTTGCTGAAGCATCTCCAGATCATCACCGATCCTCCACCAAATTTCACAGTGGGTGCAAGAACGTTCTTCCTCTAGCTTGAGTCCTGCCTCTAAGATATTGTTTTGAACTGTTGTTTCCATGCACGTCACCCCTGCTGCCATTTGCCATTCTTTTTATAGGTCACTTGATGTCACCCTGCGGTTGCTGACTGACATTCAAATTAGTTGACAGTCAACCTCCAGACCTGAACCCCATTGAAAAACCTCTGAATGTAACCATGTAAAATGTAAGTTGGTCACAAGTGATCAAACAAAGCTGAACTGCTTTTTGCGCCAGGAGTGGAATAAGATCACCCAAAAGCAGTGTGTAGGACTGGTGGAGGAAAACATGATGCCAAGATGTATGAAAGCTGTGATTTTACTATTTATAGGTTTATGTTTGAGTAAAATTAACATTGTTCTTTTATTCTATGAACTACAGACAACACTTCTCCCGAATTACAAATAAAATATAGTAAATTTGGAGGAAGACTTTGCACAGTTTTTGGAAAATGATCACATATGTTCTGGCTGAATCCCAAACACCTCCTTAAAAAGAATCAAATGTAATTGGACCTACATTTGTACAAAACTGAAATTATACACTAATCTTACTTAAAATGTTAAAAGGAGTCTTCAGGATGTTCTTTAGAATGAACATGACTGTCCACCAGACACCAAGATGATCCCCAGGACCTTTAATAAGCCTTGAAAATGGACTCTAGTTTATTTCTACTGGTCCGTTGGCGTATATTCATAATGATATGTGATATGGTTTAGGTTTATCGTTCACACAAAGGGAGATTAAGCTGCTTACGTATGTGTAGTAGCTGTGTCCCTGCAGGGTTAATAAACGACAATAAAACGACAAGGGTGCCCAAATTTGTGCAGAAAAAGCGGAGAGAGTGCCCATTTCTAGCGCAGAAAAACGGCCAAAGAGTCTAAAAGCGGAGAGAGTGCGCATTTCTAGCACAGAAAAACGGGCCAAAGAGTCTAAAAGCGGAGAGAGTGCGCATTTCTAGCACAGAAAAACGGGCCAAAGAGTCTAAAAGCGGAGAGAGTGCGCATTTCTAGCGCAGAAAAACGGACAAAAGAGTCTAAAAGCGGAGAGAGTGCGCATTTCTAGCACAGAAAAACGTGCCAAAGAGTCTAAAAGCGGAGAGAGTGCGCATTTCTAGCGCAGAAAAACGGGTAAAAGAGTCTAAAAGCGGAGAGAGTGTGCATTTCTAGCGCAGAAAAACGGAGTAAAAGAGTCTAAAAGCGGAGAGAGTGCGCATTTCTCGCGCAGAAAAATTCAGTAAAAAAGTCTAAAAGCGGAGAGAGTGCGCATTTCTAGCACAGAAAAACGGGCCAAAGAGTCTAAAAGCGGAGAGAGTGCCCATTTCTAGCACAGAAAAACGGGCCAAAGAGTCTAAAAGCGGAGAGGGTGCGCTTTTCTAGCGCAGAAAAATGGAGTAAAAAAGTCTAAAAGCGGAGAGAGTGCGCATTTCTAGCACAGAAAAACGGGCCAAAGAGTCTAAAAGCGGAGAGAGTGCGCATTTCTAGCGCAGAAAAACTGGCAAAAGAGTATAAAAGCGGAGAGAGTGCGCATTTCTAGCACAGAAAAACGGGCCAAAGAGTCTAAAAGCGGAGAGAGTGCGCATTTCTAGCACAGAAAAACGGGCCAAAGAGTCTAAAAGCGGAGAGAGTGCGCAGTTTTAGAAATAAATTAGTTATAGACTATAACTATATAGGATTATTTCTGTACTACTCTATCACTAAAGGTCCACTGGTATTGGTTTATGTTTAAGCATTTGCTTTAAGTTAATTTTTATTCATTTATTTATTTATTTGATTTCATTTATTATTTTAGGATAAAGCTAGTGTTTTATTTAAATTTTTATTTTTTAAAGAGTATAAACCACGAATAGTCGTAAGTAAGGACCAGTTATCTGACTAAATATGGCTAGCAATTTTCTCAGGAGACACCTTTTCATTTTATTTGCACACAGATTGAAATCTAAAATGTTATGCAAATAAATGTCACATGTATTACTTAAAAATGTGGGGTATCTTACTGTATTTTTTTTTTTTAAATGTCCATGCATATCGGCATCGGCATCTGCAGATATGTACATGTATAATATCGGATATCGGCATCGGCTCATAATTACCATATCGGTGCACCCCTAGTTATAGTTACTAGCTACTTCTCCAAAAAAGTAACTAACTAAGTTACTCCACTATAAAAGTAACTAGTTACCAGTAAAAGTAACTATTGTGTTACTTTAGTGTTACTCGATCAGAGTAATTAGTTAGATTACTTGTTACTAAAAAAAGTAATGGCATTAGTAACGCCATTTATTTCAACGCCATTATTCCCATCACTGGTAGTTAATCAGGAAACACAATATGACTTTTTGCTAAAATTATGGGATCATTTAAGGACACATTTTAGGTTTACATTGTTAAACAGTGTATAAACATTTCTGTAGACGTAGATTCTGTAGACTCTTACAGTGGCAGCTGCTAATCCACGCTCCTCTTCCCTCGATAGAATACTGTGGAAGGAAATAATAAACATCATTTATCATTTTAAACAGCATTCACTAAATGTTTTCAGTTTTTCAGAATGTGTTCAGTATGTAAAAACGTAATCTAATGCATTAATTGTGCTTCTCTAATTAAATCAGTTGTTCTGATTTAATCTGTAGAGATATTTTGATCAGAGTTCATCAGTGAAGAGTACATACCCGTTCCAACATTGATCCCAGAGCAGGAGACTGTAGAAAAAAAAAGAAAAAAAAAAGAGTTCCAGATTAATTTCAGATTTTATAACATCAAGCTTGAGTGATATAGAATATAGAAAATTGACCTTAAGAATACATAAGTATAAGTATAAGACATTGCTGAGATATTACTTATGTATTCTTAAGGTACATTTTTTATATTAATGTTTCTTTACCCGAATTAATGATGAAACGGAGAGTATTAATATTTAGAATTGGTAACATAAAATATAAAGAGAGTGCGCATTTCTAGCGCAGAAAAACTGGGCAAAGAGTCTAAAAGCGGAGAGAGTGCGCATTTCTAGCACAGAAAAACTGGGCAAAGAGTCTAAAAGCGGAGAGAGTGCGCATTTCTAGCACAGAAAAACTGGGCAAAGAGTCTAAAAGCGGAGAGAGTGCGCATTTCTAGCGCAGAAAAACGGCCAAAGAGTCTAAACGCGGAGAGGGTGCGCATTTCTAGTGCAGAAAAATGGGCCAAAGAGTCTAAAAGCGGAGAGGGTGCGCGTTTCTAGCACAGAAAAACGGGACAAAGAGTCTAAAAGCGGAGAGAGTACGCATTTCTAGCACAGAAAAACAGGGCAAAGAGTCTAAAAGCGGAGAGGGTGCGCATTTCTAGCGCAGAAAAACAGGGCAAAGAGTCTAAAAGCGGAGAGAGTGCGCATTTCTAGCGCAGAAAAACGGCCAAAGAGTCTAAACGCGGAGAGGGTGCGCGTTTCTAGCACAGAAAAACGGGGCAAAGAGTCTAAAAGCGGAGAGAGTGCGCATTTTCATACATTTTTTATATTAATGTTTCTTTACCCAAATTAATGATGAAACGGAGAGTATTAATATTTAGAATTGGTAACATAAAATATAAAAAAAAAAATCCTCTGTGTTTCATCATTAATTAGGGTAAAGTTACAAACGTAGTGTAATTGTAATATACAGTATTACCATCCTTTTTTTGTTGGAAAAATATCTCAATACTTTGTCATTAAAAACTGTACAATGCCCCTAATTATTACTGGCACTGTAAAAATAAGCATTTCCAATGAGTGCCAGAGGGGGGCAGCCATCAGAGTTCTGAAGAACAGCTCATACTCCAATCAATAAATTAAAAAAAATGTATCTACCCAACAACCAATCAAAAACCGGCGTTGTTGTATCTGGGTAAAATTTTAGTTCAGTTAGTTCAGTAGTGTGTTCTGATTGGACAGTGATAATATTTTATTTTGGCATGAATACCGTGCTGCTCCTAGACGAAATGCAATCCTGTGATTGCGATTGGCTTTTTTGAACATTCGCAGCAAAACCACACAGTGGAATGGTGTGTTTCGGTTTTTGTGTATACCAGGAGGGTGAAGACCAGCAGCTGCCTCCTCCGATACACACAAGCTAGACTTGGCTCAGACATATCAGCTTCAGAAGTCTGTGCTGACCAACATTACCTAGAGAGTTATGTCATGGGAGAGAGCACCATCTACCCCCCAAACAGAGAGCTCGGCCAATTGTGCTCTCTCAGGCTCTGGCAGCTGATGGCAAGCTGCATGACCAGGATTCAAATCAAACATACAGACAAATTAAATGTTTATTCAGACAATGATTTTATTAGATAACACTTTGCAGTAAGGGAACATTAATTTAGATTACTTTTTATTAAATATTTATTTACACTACTTACGACATTATCAATCATTATAACATTTCTAACTAATGTCTCAATTCATTATTTACATCATTCTGATCAGGCCGATAATACCTCTGAACTGCGAAAGAGCTAGCGTTTTAGCGACTAATGCTAATGCTGCTCCAGTCTTGGTGCTGGAGAAACTTTACTGTAACTCCTGTATAAAGCTGTAGTTCAGCAGAGTGGCTTTACTGGTGGTTTTTGGGAAAATTAAAGGATTTTCAAGTGAGTCTTATACTGCGAAAAATACAATACACCAAAATTGCCAAAATTGAAATCTGTCCAGAAGCCACATTTGATCCGGAGCAGGATGTTGCACACCCCTGGTCTACACTGTACTAGTTAAAAAAGTGAGCCACCCACACTGTGCTCCCAACGCTGAATCTTACCTGAGTACATCCTCTTGGCGCAGAATGGAACCTGGGATCCGTCACTTTTTACAGGAGCCACCACCACAGTGTACACATCCCCACACATTACGTTGGTGAGGTCACACCAGTTGGACCCCTGGACTGGGCGGCAGGTGTAGTTAGAGTTGGTGCCATAAAGGTCGACCATGTAGCCATACAGACTGTCCGACCCTCGCCAGTAAACACGCAGCGTGTTATTACCCATCACATACAGCCTCACACCGGACGGACAGCACGCACCTGAAGGGGAGGAGAGAGATTGACAGGAAGAGGAAGAGACCGTGGAGACGAGGGTGTTAATATTTTTACTACATGCATTTAGTCATATCCATTTCCTGTAAGTCCTGTAAGATCAGGAAGATGCTGGACTCTAGCGTTGGAAAGGCATCAAATTTTAGTTGGAAATGAAAATCAGGTTGAAGTCAAAACCCAACATAGGGTTGACATATAAATTAATTTCCAAAAACATTGGAAAGACATTGAATTATGGTTGGTATAGAAATGAGAGACAGAGATCACTCAAAAATGATCATCAAGCTCCAATTTTATTTTACATTGAAACAAATATCAGGTTGACATGACGCGTCATAACATTTGTAAATAAATAAAAGTTGGATTATTTAAAATCAATCATTGTTTTTAATGTTATTTAGATGTTCAATTGGTTGGAAAGTTGGAAATAAAAATCGCGCTGATTTCAAAACTCTTGTCTTGAGTTTAAATCAGATATTTGCCAAAAAAACAATTAAAAGTTATTCATTTTTTAAATAAAAAATACAAAATAATGATTATGTTGATAATAAGAGTGATGATACATTGTGTTAAACATTTTTCTATATACCATCAAGAGAGTTGCGTTTTTAATAAAGGTCATTTCTTTTTCCCATAAGTGTATACTTATTTTTAAAATATATAAAACAGCTTTTGAAGCAAGTCATACATAAAACGTGAATAAAACTGATTATGTGGCAGACCTCACTTTATTTTATGAATTCCTATAGTGGTCTTGTGTTACATGTCACATGTTCAAGTAACAAAATTAAGTACTTACTATTATTATTTAGTTTAATGCCTCGTTAAAATGATTAAACCCACTATTAACTTAACTGAGAGGATAAATCATGATGATTAAACTATAGCTTATACTATCACATAAATGTATTATACAGCTCTGGGGAAAAAAATGAGAGAAAACTTAAAAAATATTAATTTCTTTGATTTTACCAAATGTAAAACCTCTGGAATATAATCAAGAGGAAGATGGATGATCACAAACCACCAAACTGAACTGCTTGAATTTTTGCACCAGGAGTAAAGCAGCATAAAGTTATCCAAAAGCAGTGTGTAAGACTGGTGGAGGAGAACATGATGCCAGGATGCATGAAATTAAAACTGTGATTAAAAACCAACCAGGATTATTCCACCAAATATTGATTATTTCTGAACTCTTAAAACTTTATGAATATGAACTTGTTTTCTTTGCATTATTTGAGGTCTGAAAGCTCTGCATATTTTTTGTTATTTCAGCTATTTCTAATTTCCTAATATATATAATATATGCTCTAAATTAGAATATTTGTAATTTGGGAAAAATGTTGTCTGTAGTTTATAGAATAAAACAACAGTGTTTATTTTACTCAAACTTATACCTATAAATAGAAAAATCTGAGAAACTGATTCAGAAGCCTCCCATAGGGCTTATTTGCAGAATTATTAGTGCAGAACTGTTTAATGTATAAATCTGTTTTAAAGTATATATATATATATTTTACATTGATTCTCATGTATAATTTGCCTTGCTACATTTGTACAGCCTGAAGATCATATGAAAAAAGAAAGCTATTGTTCAGAAGACAGAACTTTGGATAGGTCGTAGTAGCATGACTCATAGTATCAGTAAACAGTATCAAATGCAGCCGTTAGTCACTGTTATTTATTCAGCATGAACAAAGTGTTTAAAGAATAAGGAGAAGCCAGCAACTGTATCTGATTAAAGGAAGGTGCTGAACTGAAGTCAGCCTGTTTGTCCTCTCTCTACCAAGACGTGTTTTTTAGGCAAAACACATCCACTGGAGGTCACTGTTTCAGTTCAGAAGCTCTTATCTTAGGCGGTGTGATGCTCTAAGCAGAACTGTAAAGGACATATTGCCTGTATCTTAGGGTGACCATATTTTCATTTGGGTAAACCAGGACACGTGGGAGCGTCAACACATAATTTGCATAATACATGTTTTTGAAGCTGTAAAGGATTAAGGTTGTGGGAGTGGAAAAAAAGTGTGTAAAAAACCTTCTAAATATGTTAGAATGTTAGAAAACTTCTGTTGCTTTTTAAATAGGTCGTCACTTTTTTTTACAATAACTTATTTACATTTTTACGTGAATTACATAAATGAGTTTTTTTGCCGTGTTCTTAAATGTTATTATAAGAGCAGCAGTTAGCCAGAAGTGTTAATTTACGGGTTTTTTTAGGGGTTTTTGTTTGTTTTATTTTATTATTTTTATACTTTTTCTTTATTTTTAAAGCTATCATAGACAAATTGTTCAATGGTTCAATAGATATTTAGCTTTTTATAAAGAGGCAGACACTGTGGAGGAGGTGAGTGACAGGCTGTGTGGTGAATGTGGTGAAATATATATTTTTATATATATATTTTTCGTGTCACACTGAAGACAATTATATTTACATCCTGATCTGTAAATACGGGGCGGGGGGGTCGGTCAGCGGCGGCTGGAGCGGTGTGTAAGCTCACGGTGTTGTGGGCGGGGCTCTGCAGCGCGCAAAAAACACCACAAAAACTCGCTAGATTTGTCGGTAGGCGCTTTCTTTTTTTTTTTTTCTTTTTTTTTTTTTACAAAAAAGTCGCTAAAGGGGCTGAAAATTGGCAAAATATAGCGACAAATTCGTTAAATTGGCAGCACTGACTGACAGTCACACTGATTAAAAACAGGGCTTCTCTCACTGACGCGACTCAGGGATTATGTCACACGCAGCGCCGCGTGCAGTGCCGCGCAGGTAGTGCCTGCAAATTTAATGGTCCAATGAAGGTAATTTAAAAACCAGGACATTTCCTCACTTTTTGAAAAAGAAAAAAACGGACGTTTGGTCACCCTACTATATCTAATTGTGTAAAATTGACTTTTGGTGTAGTAAAATATGATTAAAAAAAACGTACCTTTGTTGAATAGCCCACCTCTATTCTCCTACATCTTTCTGAGATTTCTGAGATGTCTAAGTAATTTTGTGCTTTTTGCTCAGCGCTCTGTACAACGACCGCTTTTTTAATTAAATTGCTTTTTTCACCGCTATCCAGGCTTAAATTAGCTCCATATACCTCGTTGGGAGAATCCGAAGAGCCCTGACATTTAAAACTGGTTTTGAGTTGTGATTATTAAAGGTTTATTAAACTAGAGCTTAGATTGTCTGCCCGAACCCGACGTGGCCCGGGTTCGGGCGACTCCCTGCTGAATCCGACTCCCGCTTCACGGACAGAATCGGCACAACACCCGCCGCTGTAGAACTGCGGGAGTGAAAACAGCGCTTATAAATAAATCAGTTTAGTTTCACTTTCAGTTTTCGTTATTTGGTTCGTTTTCATTAACAATAATAATTGGTTACTTAGCAACATTGTGATTATCACACCAGAGCTTTATTTAAAAATAAAAATAGAATAAAAAAACACATGCCTACATCTCTCGGGCAGAGATTTCCCACCACATTCCTCGGGCCGGGTCGGGCCGGGCTCCAGAAAATAGTCTGAGATGTAGGCATCTGTTTTTAATTATATTTTTATTTTTAAATAAAAAATAAATGTTAGAACACTGCAGAAGATGGCACAGTGAATGTGTGCTGTAATCAAAGCTTAAAGTACTCCAACCAAATACTAGTGTGTGTGATCTTCTTTAGCCAGGCAGTGATTACATAGTTATGACAGTATCTTTTAACAATGCTAGCTCTATATTTATATATATATATATATATATATATATATATATATATGGCAGTCCTGTTGTAATGAGTGTGAGTGCCTGAGTGACTCACTGGAACTGAAGCCATGGTAGCTGCACTGAGATATGTGCCCCGTCATGCTTACGGCCTCCAATGAGACGCTGTAGTTGGTGCCACATGTGATACATCCCATCAGGCAGTGTGCGTCCATGGTGTGGCACTTGGCGTGACCTCGTGATGAGTTCAGTGACGTGATGTAGGACTGGGCCCCGGTGGCGTGAGACCACACCACGCTGGTCATGGCCTGCGTCACCTGTTCCACGCTGAGATCACTGGGACAGCAGGGACCTGAAACAGCAGGTTTAAATCACTTTATTATATATAACTGAGTACAAACAGCAAACACACACCACAATGCTTAATCTGACCCGTTTTACTGAGCACTATAAACAACAATCATCAGTTACAATTTAATAAGCAATATGTCTAATTACTAGAAATACTGTGCCTTACTTGTGAAATGCAAACAAAAATGAGTTTTGGTGGTTGGTATATTTTATACCAACCAATGATGCATTTATTTTAAGTTACACTACACTGGTACCATTTAATTTTAGGATTTTTTAAAAAGCAAATTTGTGATACGATTAGCACTGCTGAGGTAAATTCATGATTATAATAGCACTATTGAGGTAAATCTACGATTAGATTAGCACTACTAAATAAATGTATGATTAGAATAACCCTGATGTGACAAATTCATGATTATATTAGCACCACTAAGGTACGTTTTCTGATTAGAATAGCACTGCTAAATTAAATTTATGATTAGAATAGCACTGTTGAGGTAAATGTATGATTAGAATAGCACTGTCAAGGTAAATGTATTATCATAATAGCACCGTTAAGGTAATTGTATGATTAAAATAGCACCGTTGAGATACATTTATGATTAGGATGATTAGAATAGCACTGATGTAACAAATTCATGATTACAATAGCACAACAGAAGTAAATGTATGAATGTAATAGCACTGCTGAGGTAAATGTATGATTAAAATAGCACCATTAAGGTAAGTGCATGATTAGAATAGCACTGTTAAATTAAATCCATGATTACAATAGCACTGCTGAGGTAAATTTATGATTAGAATAGCACTGATGAATTGAATTCATAATAAGAATAGCACTGCTGACAGAAATTTATCATTAGAATAGCACTACTTAGGTATATCTATGATTAGATATGCCCTGCTACAGTAAATGTATGATTAGAATAGCACTGATGTGACGAATTCATGATTAGAATAGCACTACAGAAGTAAATGTATGATTGGAATAGCAATGCTGAGGTAAATTTATGATTAGAATAGCACGACTGAAATAAATGTATGTGTAAAATAGCACAATTAAGGTAAATTTATGATTAGAATAGCACTGCTAAATTAAAATTATGATTAGAATAGCAATGTTGAGGTAAATTTATGGTTTGAATAGGACTGCTGAGGTAATTCTATAATTAGTATAGCGCTGTTTTTTATGATTAGAATTTATGATTAGAATATATCACTGCTGAATTAAATGTATGATTAGAATAGCACTGTTATGGTACATTTATTATTAGAATAGCACTGCTGAGGTAAATGTATGATTAGAATAGCACTGTTAAGGTACATTTATTATTAGAATAGCACCGCTGAGGTAACTTTATGTTTAAATAGCACTGCTGATTTAAATTCATGATTAGAATAGCAACGTTGAGGTAAATGTATGATTAGAATAGCACTGTTAAGTCAAATCTATAATTAGAACAGCACTTTTGAGGTGAATTTATGATTAGAATAACACTGATGAATTCAATTTATGTTTAGCATAGCATGGCTGAAATAAATGTATGGTTATGATAGCACTGCTGAGGTAGGTTTATGGTTAGAATTGTACTGTTGAGGTAAATCTGTGATTAGTTTACCACTGCTAAAGTAAATGGATGATGAGAATAGCTCTGCTGTGGTAAATGAATAATTAGAATAGCACTGCTGAGGTAAATTTATGATTAGATTAGCAAGTAGATGTTATTTTTTTTTGTATATTTTGCTTTGTTGGTTCGTCTGCAGGTCTATTAAATGATAGACTGTCATCTTGAATTAATTTACTTGGCTATTAGTTTTCAGGCACATGTTTACTGTATATTAAAGTTATGGAAATTAAGTGTTTAGTGACCGAATTTAATCAGTTAAAACGTATGTTATAATTAGAACTGAACCAGTCCTGCTGTACTCTACCTGTCTCCAGTGGGACGCTATAGCTGGGTAAGCTCATGCCCACTGAAGTCGAGGCGTAAACTTTGACCTCAAAGCTTGTTCCACAGGGCAGGTTGGTGAGGTCACAGGAAGTGCTGCTGGACGAGCAGCTGAGGCTGATGCCGGTGCTCAGAGCACTCACGCTGTAGGTCGCGTGACTGTTGGGAGCTTTCCATAAAACCCGGACTGCAGAAGAGCTGAGCTGGGTGATGTTCACGATTTCAGGAGTGCACGGGGCTGAGACAGAGAAGACTGAGTTAATCACAAGACAAAATCCACCAAAAGGGAACACAGAATGGTTGCACAGTTAAATTAGTTCCCACTAGTTGCTGTGGTATCCTAGGTGGATGCTGTGATGTTGCTAGATGGCTGCAAGCTGGTTTCTATGCTATTGCACAGTATGGTATATGGTATAATCATAGTTTGATAAGGCGTTGGTAGTCAGTCCCTATGGCAGGGGTGTCCAAACTTTTTTTGTTGGGGGCCAGAAGGAGAAATATATTTGAAGTCACGGACCACAGACATTTTCCTGATTATTTCATTTACACACCATTTTACTTGACTTACTATCTTTATCTTTGACTGTTGTGTAAACTAAGATTTTTCAAACTGATGTTTCATTTCATGATGTCTCTTAATATTAAACTCCTTAATTAAGGGAACTTTTAGACTCTTTGGCCCGTTTTTCTGTGCTAAACCTGCGTACTCTCTCCGCTTTTAGACTCTTTAGCCCGTTTATCTGCGCTAAAACTGCGCACACTTTCCGCTTTTAGACTCTTTGGCCTGTTTTTCTGCGCTAAAACTGCGCACACTTTCCGCTTTTAGACTCTTTAGCCCGTTTTTTTTTTTGCGCTAAAACTGAGCACTCTCTTCGCTTTTAGACTCTTTGGCCTGTTTTTCTGCGCTAAAACTGAGCACACTCTCCGCTTTTACACTCTTTGGCCCATTTTTCTGCGCTACAACTGAGCACTCTCTTTGCTTTTAGACTCTTTGGCCCATTTTTCTGCGCTAAAACTGAGCACTCTCTCCGATTTTAGACTCTTTTGCCCCGTTTTTCTGCGCTAGAAATGCGCACTCTCTTCGCTTTTAGACTCTTTAGCCTGTTTTTCTGTGCTAAAACTGAGCACTCTCTCCGCTTTTAGATTCTTTAGCCCATTTTTTTGCGCTAGAAATGTGCACTCTCTCCGCTTTTAGACTCTTTGGCCCATTTTTCTGCGCTAAAACTGAGCACTCTCTCTGCTTTTAGACTCTTTTGCCCCATTTTCTGCGCTAGAAATGCGCACTCTCTCCGCTTGTAGACTCTTTGGCCCGTTTTCCTGCACTAAAACTGCGCCCACTTTCCGCTTTTAGACTCTTTGGTCCGTTTTTCGGAGCTAAAACTGAGCACTCTCTCCGCTTTTAGACTCTTTTGCCCTGTTTTTCTGCGCTAGAAATGCACACCCTCTCCACTTTTAGACTCTTTGGCTCGTTTCTGACACCTAGCGTTTAAACTTTGAATCTCACATTATAAAAACCTGTTTAACAGCGGGCCAACTTTCATTCTATTTCTAAAATACCTCGCGGGCCGCTCCAAAAAAGGAAACGGGCCGCAAATATCCCACGGGCCGTAGTTTGGACACCCCTGCCCTATGGTATTCTAGGTGATTGTTAAGATGGTGTTGCTAAGTGGTTGCTAACTGATTGCTGCTCTATAGCTTTTTCCAATAAGATGTTGCTAGGTGGTTGCTAAGGTGCTAAGGTTAGATGGCTGGTAGGGGATTGCTATAGAATAGCCGCTGGTTGAAAAGGTGTTGGTAGCTGGGTGCTATTGTATTTATGGTGCTGCTAAATGGTTGGTTGCAAGTGGCTGTTGAGGTTCGAGGTGGTTGCTGTGGTGGTGCTAAATGGTTGCTAAGGTGCTACTATGCATTTGTTATGGTGATGGATTGTTCCTGAGGTATTGCTTTGAGGCTGCCGTCATGTATCTGGTGTTTATTTAACCCTTGTGTGGTGTTCATATTTTTGTTACTCGTTTACTTTGTTACTTTAATTTGTATTTAATTCAGCAAAATTAAGCAATTCTACATTAAAATGCTTTAGACATTCTTGCTTCACCTAAATTGTAAGCAATATAAACAGCTTACATGGTTAATATTTGCCCTTTACCTTTCTTATGTTACATTTCTTTTAAAAAGTGCTACTCTTTTTTTATTAGTTTTTTAATAAAATGTAAAAGAAAATGAATTAAACTCAAGATATGAGTAGAAAATTAGTTTAGTTTCAAATTTACAAATAAAGCAATGTTTATTAGCCCTTGGCCAAACAAACTGTATGTAATATAAATGTGTGTGTGTGTGTGGGGGGGTGCAGTGTGTATGTTTATTGAAAATGTGTTTTGATGTATGTTTCTCACAAAAAA
Source organism: Astyanax mexicanus (assembly GCF_023375975.1). Classification (NCBI taxonomy): domain Eukaryota; kingdom Metazoa; phylum Chordata; class Actinopteri; order Characiformes; family Acestrorhamphidae; genus Astyanax; species Astyanax mexicanus. Next base: position 788,724 of record NC_064411.1, read on the forward strand.
TGAGCCAATGCCAATGAGATGAGTTAGAAAAAATATTTTTTTAGTATCATTTGATGAAAAATAAAAAAAAACGGGACCCACAGACCCGAACACCACACAAGGGTTAAAGAAGAAAACATATCAGAACATAAATGTGTATTTACAAAAGTGCTGACCAAAGCTCTATCCGGACGCAGTTAGTTTCTCAGGGGGACGTCTGTCAAAAATATATTTTACACTTCTACTCAGTGATAAAACTCTTGCATCAGGACTGCAATTGAAAAAACAGGAGGACCAGTGAGTTTTTTTGCTTTCTAGGTCACATGACATCACGTTCAGTAGCTCCTCCATTTCCATTTCTCGCTGTTGATTTTACCTGGATCTCTGTGGAAACGCGCGCCCAAAGTGAGATTACAGTGCACAAATTACGATGGACAAATATGTATTTTATTAAACTCGAGGTAAAGAAAGTCAGAGATTTGTGTAGGGTACCTGTCTCTTGTGTGTGTGCACTGCAGTTGTTGTTACAGCCGCTTATATCATTGCAGGGACGGATGATCACGCTGTACCGGCTGTTGCAGGTGAGGTCAGACAGGGCGCACACGGGCATGGTGTCGTTGCAGTGGATCGTTTCTAACCCGTCTACTGCCAGCGTCTCATACAGCTCCGCCCCTCGCACCGCAGACCAGCTGATCTCCAGCGTTTCAGTCGAAACAAGAGAGACCGTCACGTTCTCCGGACAGCAGGGAACTGACAAGAGAAAAAAGGAGAGCTAAAAAGAACTGAAGCAAATCCAAACAATACCATTTTAGAGTTAATTGGAAGGCCTCAATGAATCACACTTTAGTTCAAATAAAAAAAGATGTTTCTTAAACAACTTAAAGCACGTAATGTAAAATAACTAAAAACACTTTACAACAGGGATCCATTAGTTTACAGCTCTTACATCAGAATGTCTCAACTGATTATTAATCTACACTCGTTAAGACATTATTCATCTGATTGGTGAATGTAAAAAACAGTGATTATCTGACTCGCTCTAGTGATTGGATCAGCTGCCAGGTTCCAAACGTTTTTAGTGAACTGGGAAAATCTGCTTTTAGCTACTAGCATTTTAAACTATTAATATCTAACCACCTTCAGACAGCCCTTTCCTGTTTTACTTAAACTCATTTATTCTTAACTTTTATTTCAGTTCTTCTTTTAGTTTTATTATTTCCTTTTTTTATTTTGTTTCCTTATTTTATTTCTATTATTCTTATAGTTATTATATTATTATTTTTATTATTTTTAATAGTTTTGCATTTTTGCTTTTTAACTTATTTTGATTTTCTTTTATTGTTATTACTATTATTTTTATTTTAATTGTTGCTTTTTTTGTTAGATCATTTATTTATTTGAATGTTTATTGTATTATGTACAAGTTAGTTTTAGCTATTTTTAACTCATTTTTGTTGTATTAGTCTTACTTTCTTTTGATCTTAATTTTTTTTTTGTCAATTTAACCATACTTAATTATTAATTTTATTATTTTTTTATTCTTCTATTTTATTCTAATTCTACTTTTTTAAATCTATTTTTATATTTTATTTACTGCTATTTTCAATCCCTGTTTCTGTAAATGCTCGGCTACATTGAAATTGAGGGCTGCCCTCAATGTACATCCGAGTTAAAATAAAGTTAGATTGATTGATTGGTTGATTTGAATCTCCTGTCTACTAATGTCTTTATTTATAATATCTATTATTATTTAACATTTTTTTGCTTTATTTTAATACATAAGGTGCACCGGATTATATGGCACAATATGCGACACTAGCAAGGAACAGGGGTGTTTCCATGTTTTCCTTCTAATTCAGCAGGTCTTGTATGGATGGTGGGTAACTAACTTAAATAAAACTAAGCTACGTAAACAAAACTGTAATTCTAGTGTAGCTGAGTACATTGTAAGCGAACACAGTGGTGAGGTAGGTGTAGCTGCAGTGTGTGAGTGTGTGTGTGTGTGTGTGTGTGTGTGTGTGTGTACCTGTAGTGTAGCTGAGTATGGGTCCGGGTGGGCTGGGTCCGGCTCCGTTGTAAGCGAACACAGTGGTGAGGTAGGTGTAGCTGCAGTCGCAGTTGTAGTAGCAGGTGGTGCTGGTGGTGTTACACTGCTCTTCAGCTCCATCGTCTCTCTTCACGTAGGCGACGTAGTAATCCACCCACTCCACTGCGCCCCAGGACACTGAGCAGTTCCCTACATCCACCTGACCCACCTCCACTGAGTCTGGAGGACACGGAACTGCACAAACCACACACGAAACAAGAAATGTTTAATAAAAAATAATAAGTAAGTAAAAACAAGTCTGACGGTATATTTTGCATTTTTATAAATGTATAGAACCCCGATACATCAGCTAACATACGCTTGTGCCAGCCAGCAACACAATGGACATGAAGTGGGTAAAGAGCACCATCTACCCACCCAGAGAGAGCATCGCCAATTGGGCTCTCTCAGACTCCGGCTGCTGAAGGTGAAGCAGATTGATCCTGGATTCAAACCAGCGATCCTCAGATCATAGTGACAGCACCTTACTCTGCCGGACCACCCAGAACCCCTTGCATATTTCTGTGCTGTATTACATCTAAGACAGGGGTGTCCAAACTACGGCCCGCGGGCCATTTGCGGCCCGTTTCCTTTTTTGGAGCGGCCCTCGAGGTATTTTAGAAATAGAATGAAAGTTGGCCCGCTGTTAAGCAGGTTTTTATAATGTGAGATTCAAAGTGTGAACCCTAGGTGTCAGAAACGGACCAAAGAGTCTAAAAGCAGAGAGGGTGCGCATTTCTAGCGCAGAAAAACGAGGCAAAGAGTCTAAAAGTGGAGAGAGTGCGCATTTCTAGCACGGAAAAACGGCCAAAGAGTCTAAAAGTGGAGAGAGTGCGCATTTCTAGCGCAGAAAAACGGAGCAAAAGAGTGTAAAAGCGGAGAGAGTGCGCATTTCTAGCGCAGAAAAACAGGGCAAAGAGTCTAAAAGCGGAGAGAGTGCGCATTTCTAGTGCAGAAAAACAAGGCAAAGAGTCTAAAAGCGGAGAGAGTGTGCATTTCTAGCACGGAAAAACGGGCCAAAGAGTCTAAAAGTTGCCGTAATTAAAGAGTTTAATATTAAGAGGCATCATGAAATGAAACATCAATTTGAAAAATCTTAGTTTACACAACACTGTCAAAGATAAAGACAGCAAGTCAAGTAAAATAGTGTGTAAATGAAATAATCAGGAAAATGTATTATTTAAAGTGGTATATTTCATTATTTGTTTTATTACAGAGTTTGTGGTCCATGACGTCAAATATATTTCTCCTTCTGGCCCCCAACAAAAAAAAGTTTGGACACCCATGATCTAAGATATTTATAGAAACACTGAGATTGCTGGCGAGATTGTGGACACCGGAGGTTAATATTGTGCCAAAAGCATTTTTTTAAATATATTTTTTAAAGTAACGTTGTTAAACTTTGATAACAAACCTTCAATTAAGAGACACTAAAGGAATCTATACCTGTTTTTATTTTATTTTTGTCCACCAAAACCAGTACCAAAAGCATTATAACACAACATAAATCGAACATGAAATCCTCATATTCCTAGCGTCAATTTCATGTTGAATGGACCAGTAGAAATGCTCCAGATTAATGAATGAATAAATCATATTTTTAACACTGACTTCCACTGAAAGGTGAAAAGATTTTTTCCTTCTCCTATAACATTGTCAAGTTGGAGATACATAGTTCTTGCATGACACCAACAATATTTAAGGGTGTATTCAGTAAATTCATTCAGTAAATATGCCTGATAAGCAGTTGTGTGGGTTATGAGTTCTGAGAGTGAGGAATTTAGTAAGAAAATGTGAGGAAAGGGGGGTTTGATCAATAAAATTCTAAAAATATTTAAAATGAATAAAAAATCATTAATATAAAATAAAAACTAATTTAAAACACAATCAAAGGCTTTCTAATAGTGCAGAATAATATCAGTTTCAGTTAGTTTCACTTTCAAATCATTGAAACAGCTCCCCAAAACCTCAACCTATACTTTATATTTGACAATATTTCATTACATTTACAGGTCCTCACTCATCTTAATTTATTTAACTAAACTGAGTTATTAAATGATTTCTAGCCTCGCGCTGAATTCAGCTCCGCGCTGCGCGCGCGCGAGAGAGAGAGAGAGAGAGAGAGAGAGAGAGAGAGAGAGAGAGAGAGAGAGCGCAGCGCGGCGCATTTTGCCTGATTTCTCTTGATTAAATATCAGTAAATATGTGCATTATTTAATACACTTGATAGGATCTTATTTATTAAAACGTTTTTTTTTTCTTTTTTAATCGCAATGCTGCGCGCGCTTTTCTTATGACTGCCGCTAAATCCTTATAACTGTTTGATCCAGCTGTTATATTATATTATGTTATATTAAAATCATTTTAATATTTTCGTTTCTATGTTTTGAAATTCGTTAGATTATATTTTTGTCAACATTTTGGGTTTATTTTCGTTTGTTATTTTTCTAATAATAATAGAAATGACATAATTTATATTCTTTTGTTAATTTTTTTAAAGGGGCGAGTAACAAAAGTAAGGCAATAGATACTTTTACTGGTAACTAGTTACTTTTATAGTGGAGTAACTCCGTTAGTAACTCAGTTACTTTTTTGGAGAAGTAACTAGTAAATATAACTAATTACTTTTTGAAAGTAACGTGCCCAACACTGGTTGACAATGAGCAAGTTTCCCGACGCACATCCAGCAAGCTTATTCTATTTGAATGAATAACATGAAACGTTTAAAATTAATACAGACATGTAGAAAAAAAAACGAAGACAAGCTGTAACCTAGATCTAAATAATATAATTTTCATCCCTGACTCTAATTAATTTAAGTTATATACCTGATTTGATCATTTTCTGTACAATCCCTGCTAAAGCTTTAGGTGAAGGAGACCTAAAGAAGGTCAGTGCATGTTTCTAGAAAAACAAAAAAAGTGGGCGTGGCATCGCGATGGTTACCATGATGATATTGTCCATCGGCACAACCCTATTTGGTTACATTATGTAAAAAGTAAAGGTGTGTGTGTGTGCAGCACTTGCAGGTGATCTGGGCCTCTGGCTGGGACGGGGTGCTGGGACCGGCTTCGTTCAGGGCCGTGACGACGACCAGGTGGTTCTCGCTGCAGTTCAGGGGGCTGATGATACAGTACGGCTCTCCATTGGTGGAGGTGCAGTTCTGACCAATGGAGCTCTGGGCGTAGTAGAGGTCAGCTCCACGCACGGGCTGCCAGTACACAGCCATGCCCATAGAGCGGAGGGTCAGCGATACCTGCACATCCCCTGGGACTGGTGGACCTGTGGGAACACAGCATAAACATTAAATAAGATACAACAACATGTCCTTTAACCCTTTGAGACACGGTGGTTACTGTGAGAGAATCCTGCTAGATTTTTCTTATTTCTCACTCTGCAGTTGTTGTGTTTATTTATTTGTGTACATTTCCTACACAACACTGAGGCTGTGACCGAAATGGCTCCCTATTTACTAGTTAGGGCACTATTGAGTATGTCAGCCATTTTTCTTTTTGAGTGTCTGAATCATAAGGGGGGATTCGAACGTGATTTTGAGTGCACTAAAAACTCCCATAATGCATCATGATTTATAGCAAACATGGCAGCTTACTAAGCGAGCTAAATGTGTCCCAAAATTCTTTGAATGTCTCGCTACTAAGCAACAGACAGCCGAAGAAACAGAGCGGACAGCGAACCACCAGGGTTGCCAGATTGTTAGAGTGGGATTCAGAAATAATAAGGTTAGGTTTAGGGGGTTGGACTGAGGATAAGGTAAGGTTTAGGTCTTGGAATGAGGTTATGGTTAGATTTAAAGATTTTGACTGAGGATAAAATTTGATTTAGGGATTCTGACTGAAGATAAGGTTAGGTTTAGGTCTTGGACTGAGGTTAAGGTTAGGTTTAGGTCTTGGACTGAGGTTAAGGCTAGGTTTAAGTCTTGGACTGAGGTTAAGTACGTCTACTAAATGTAAGACGTGTATTAACAGCACATATTTATGATTTTACCTCAGTGTATAAAGGTGCTTCACTACCGCTACTGTCCACAGATTCTTACGTGTGATCTGGTAGACGGTGATGTCGTCTCCAGGAATTCCCTCGGGGTCGAACGCTGTGGCCTTGATACAGTAGGTGACTCCAGGCTCCAGGTTGTTGAAGGTCATATTGGTCTGGGTGGTGTTGAGCTTGAGACGGGTGTCGGACCCCCCCATGATGATTGTCAGTGAATACAGAACCGCATGGTCCACTGGGTCCCATGTGACCACGATGCTGTCGTTAGCAGGAGACATGGAGACGAGGGCTGGGGCGACCACCACTGATGGAGGGAGAGAGAGAGAGAGAGAGAGAGAGAAAAGAAGACAGAGAGAAATGCAAACAAGAAAAAAATTATTATAAGTCGTGTGTCCTTCGTAAAACAATAAAATAACTATTATGTATGATTTTGACCCCATGTTGACATCAGAAAAACCCCAAACCCACAAGTCAGCAGTTCTGGTGTGACTGCCAGGAGGATTCTGTGTCAGCCAATGGCATCCAAGCCACACATGCCTGCTGTATAGTAATGTTTCATTACTGTTTCAATCTTTCATTGTATTGAATAAAACTGAATTTGCTGATGCCACATACAGTGAAAAAGTTTGAAAAAGTTTGCGCACCCCTATTAATCTGAATCATTTTTAGTCGTAAATATTTGGGTGTTTGAACAGCCATTTCAGTTTGATATATCTAATAACTGATGGACACAGTAATAATTCAGGATTGAAATGAGGTTTATTGTACAGAAAACAGAAAATGTGCAATATGCATTAAACCAAAATTTGACCGGTGCAAAAGTATGTGCACCCTTATCATTTTATTGATTTGAATACTCCTAACTACTTTTTACTGACTTACTGAAGCACAAAAATTGGTTTGGTAACCTCATTGAGCTTTTGCATTGCATTTCTGCAAGCACGCCACAAACAGAGTCGCCTGAGGTGAGCTTGCGCTTTTGCTTTTGCACAGGCGACTCTGTTTGTGGCGTGCTTTTGCAGAAATGGCTTCTTTTGCATCACTCTCCCGTACAGCTTCTCCTTGTGCAAAGTGCGCTGTATTGTTGAGCGATGCATGTAACATGCTAGCAGGTTAACTTAATAACTCAATAACTAATTAACCTTCATGATTGTATTAGTATAGTTTAAATCAATATTAGATAAGTATATGTTTAAAAAAGTTTTTTTCAAGGTTTTCATGGGTGTCATAATTATATCACATGACGGTACATGAATATGGTTGAGATAGTGATCCCGTGGTGTAACTAAGTGTTAATAGAGGGTTAAAGAATGCAGTGTTTTGCATGGAATAGGAGAAAAACGCATCCTGCTCATCTTACTCAGGCGTATTCCTTCGGGAGAGGAGACAACCCAGTTCTCAGGGTTTTACCTTTTCATACGGTATTGTGTATCGTGTCCTCGGGCGGCTATAGTGAACACTGTGGTAGTAGCCGATAGCACCTCGGGCACTACGGCACAATAGAGAGGAGGACCGATACTGTTCTAAAGCCACAATCCTAAACGCCACATCATTGTTGTGCAGACAATTCAGAAATCTCAGCGATCGGCTCAATGTGTTTTGATTATGATCTTAGAAAATCTGTGTTTAATTGAAAAGGTCTGGGCAGTCTGGGTAGATTTTAGTAGGTTCTTAATGTTATGGTAATCTAACTCCCTCCCTCATTGTGTGTGTGGAATTATTTATTTATTTATTTTTCATTACAGTTAGTCTAATGTTCTCTTCAGTGTGGAGGTTTTAGTTTCAGATTTTGTTTAAATCTAGATTTGGGTTTAAGCTACTTTTTATTGTTCTTCACATAATTGTTTTTTTTTTTCATTTTACTGGATTTGATGCGATAAAAAGCTGTGATACAGTTGTTTATTGGGATTATTATTATTGTTTGTATTTTTTCTTTGTTTCATGCTTTTCCGTTTTATTTTTGTTTTATATTTTTTTTTTTATTCATTTTTAATATTTAATTATTATTGATTGCTATGCTCATATTTTAAGTTTTAATTTTTGTTCAACTATATTTGTCCTTGCTCTAGTTTTTGTTTACTTCTTATTATTATTCCAAGTTTAAATAAAGGTAGTTTGACTGATTATTTGATTGACTAATTGATTAATTGATTAATTCATTCATGTATTAATTTATTCATTCATTTATTAATATTAAATCTTTGCGAATTTTGCACTGTTATATTTTTTCTTTACATCTACCAGAGACTACAATCCTGTTGAAATATTGACTTCTAATGACTTTGATTTAAACACAATAAAACTGAAATATACTGAAATATACTGTAAATACCACAGAAACAAAGTATATGCAATTACAATCAAAACTGACGTAACTACAACATTCAGTTTAATTAAAAAAAGAGGCCATTCAATAACCCTATCCATTCATTCATTCATCTATTCATCTACTCATCCATTATCTCTTGTGAAACTAAAGGTGAAACTCTTTAAAGCTCCTGGGAATCTAAATTAGATTTTTATTTTTTAAAGAAGTTAATCTGACTCTGAAAGGGCTGAGTATTAAAGCTGATCACACCTGTGATGCATGTTTATATAGCAGTGTTTTTTGTTACTGGTTTAACATATATGGATTGAATAGGACAGCTTACAGTTTATATAATATTTAAGTTGAAACTAGAAAACCAGAAAACCGGGGCAAAGAGTCTAAAAGCGGAGAGAGTGCGCATTTCTAGCACAGAAAAACGGGCAAAAGAGTCTAAAAGCAGAGAGAGTGCTCATTTCTAGCGCAGAAAAACAGGCCAAAGAGTCTAAAAGCGGAGAGGGTGCGCATTTCTAGCACAGAAAAACGGGCAAAAGAGTCTAAAAGCAGAGAGAGTGCTCATTTCTAGCGCAGAAAAACAGGCCAAAGAGTCTAAAAGCGGAGAGAGTGCGCATTTCTAGCGCAGAAAAACGGGTAAAAGAGTCTAAAAGCGGAGAGAGTGCGCATTTCTAGCACAGAAAAACGGGCAAAAGAGTCTAAAAGCGGAGAGAGTGCGCATTTCTAGCGCAGAAAAACAGGCCAAAGAGTCTAAAAGCGGAGAGGGTGCGCATTTCTAGCGCAGAAAAACGGGTAAAAGAGTCTAAAAGCGGAGAGAGTGCGCATTTCTAGCGCAGAAAAACGAGCCAAAGAGTCTAAAAGTTGCCGTAATTAAGACGTTTTATATTAAGAGACATCATGAAATAAAACATCAATTTGAAAAATCTTAGTTTACACAACACTGTCAAAGATAAAGATAGTAAGTGAAGTAAAATGGTGTGTAAATAAAATAATCAGGAAAATGTGACTTCAAATATATTTCCCATTCTGGCCCCCAACAAAAAAAGTTTGGACACCCCTGCTATAAGCTCAATATAAAAAAATATATGTTTTATTCAATTTTCTATTCGTAAACCATGTTAAATCGAATTTGATCAGAGGAAAGTCACTCAGACAATTTTTTTAAATAATAGGTCTAGGATTCTTCAGTGTTGCATTGTTAATTAACATCATTCTGAACAGATTTCACTCTCAGTTTTTCACGTTCAGTTTTAACGCTCTACTTACTAAAAAATGTCAGGTTTAAATCAGGCTTATAATGACAGTTTATGGGGCGGATTGGGTCGGGCTCGGGCAGAACGTGCATATTATATTAACCCATGCATCTTCCCTATTGGTTCCTGCTATCATTTATTTACATGGTGGGCGTGCCCCGCCCATCAGGGCTAACTTTCCTTCATTTATGTTTTATATAATGTTGTTTATTGCTTGGCCACTTTGTTGAAAGCCATGAGAATAAGTTACCATTATTGATAATACTACCTATTATGCAATTAATATATTTATAAATGTATAAATATATTTAAATTCTAAAATTTAAAAAAAAATAGTTTCACAATAATTATCACAGACAGGAGTGGTCAGTAGGGTTTTTTTAGAGTCTAAATTGGTAACTAAGCCATAATAAGGCAGTAACAGAACATATTTCATGATTATTTACCCTGGAAATCCGATCAAATGATGAAATGAGTGTATTTAGAGTCTGGGATGGGGAAACTGGGCGTACCTGTTCTAGCTGGAACTGTGTAGGAGGGCTGGCTTCTTCCTCCAGTGTTGACAGACATGACGCTGAGGGTGTAGTTGGTGTAGGGGCTCAGGTTCAGCACGGTTCCGGGGGACGTCAGAACCACAGACTCCGAAAAGAAACCTTCATCGTTCTCAGCGCGGATAATGTAGCCGGTAGCTCCGGACACAACGCCGAACTCCACTGTGATGCTGTTGCTGTGTTTCGAGTACGCCTGGACGATGGACGGGATATCAGGAGCTGGTGTATCAAACAAAGAAATGAACACAAGGCAGTTAAATCAAACATGTCATGTTACAATGTTTTGATTCTTGACACAAGAAGTAGATGCACAGCGCTGTCTCTGTGTCTGTGTGAGTGACAGGCTGCTGCTGCCTGAGAAGCACTAGGGGGAGGGGGAGCATGAGGGAAACGCACGTGTGGAAAGCTGTCCTCCCCAGTTCAGCACAGTTTCGCAGCGCAGATATTTTCAGTTGCAGCTGAATTCATGCTTTTAATGGCAGAAAAACGTATTCTCAATCTTATTTGCCTTTTAAAATGCCATTTAAATGCTGATTAAAGAGCCGATTACTCTTGTTCTGCTGTTTTCCTCGGGTTTTGAGAGCTCGGTGCTGACTCAGCTCTTGATTGGTCTGACGCGGGACAGCACATGGGTGGGGGCGGGGCTGGTGATGTCATGGGCTCTGTATTGTTTAATATGGTGATATATATATAAATATATATATCTTCGAAAAAAGAACATTTGCAATTTAATTTCTTTTCCAATATCGTGCAGCCCTATCTAAATCAATTACCTAGATTATATATATATATATATATATATATATATATATATATATATATATATATATATATATCATTTGTATTGGTCCATTTTTCTTGGAATCTGGATGCAATGGAGTGAATAAAAGCCATGAACCAAAAAAAAATTAACAGATGATTACATGTATTTCTCTTAATCATGAAGCTCTAATGACATCCTGTATAACTGTCCTGACCCACTTTGTCCTGTATTATTATCCTCTCTCTATCAGTGTTCTCTCTTTTTGTCTCTCTCTTTGTGTTTCCCATGCAGGGAGTACAGATTGTAGGTCATCCTGTCATTGGATATTCTGTAGCGTGTAAAGTATTATGGGGCAATATGTTTGGTAATGAAGGACAAAAGCGAGGATTCATGAGACAGTGTGTTGGTTATTATTTAACAGTTTACTAGGCAGCGGTGGAGAGTGAACACATCATTGTATTGTATTAAAAAATGTACAAAATATTCTCCTTAATGGGATTTTTAAATGTTAAACTAGCTTTATTTATTTTCTTGTTAAAAGCTGGCAAAATTTAAAAACTTGATACCAAGCCAATTGTCAGTGTAATGTCTATCAGTTCAACTTTCAGGCTAAAGTTGAACATAGAAAATCGGGTATAAAACACCATTATTTCTTTTTTTTCAATTAACTTTTGTGAAGAAGAAATTTGAACAGAATTGACCATTTTTGCATCTTGTAATAAAAATCTGATTGTATAATGCAAATGACTTTTGTTACAAGATGGAAAAATCACAAAATTGAGACAAGATTCATTTTTTTATTATTTTTTTTTATTTTCTCAAAAATTCTAATTGTGAGGTGCAGAAAAAAAAGGGAAAGCCTGCCAGCTTCTGACTCACAGCAGTAAGTTGGCTTGAATTTTGAGTTTTCTTAGCTTTTTCCTTTTGACACTGGAGTGTGTTACAGTACTTAAGAAGATGTTTTGTGTATTTGTATTTTACTAAAGTATTTTCATAAAAAATACACTTTAATTTAACTCCATTACTGTAACTACATTTCAAACTTAAATACTTTTAATTTTCACTTAGGGAACACTTAGTTTTGAAATGGTTTTAACCTGTCGTACATACAGAAGCTACACAGAGCAGCATGGAGATCAGCATCAGTGTAACAGTTTAAAATTAGGGGAGTTTTTAGTCTTGTTATGAAATGAATAACTCGAAGGTAAATACTTTTGTACTTTTCCTTCTTCTTTTACTGGAGTTACCTTCAGTATTTCTATTTTAGCTAAAATACATAGTTTGTGTTTTACACAGTAAAAAAAAAAAAATTTTTGGAGCTTCGGTTACTGTGCATTACCGGCTGATAACGTTCCACATTGCAGGGTCGGAACTAACTGCGGTATGATAGGTCAATTTATCTTATCTTAACTTTATCTGTCTAGAATTGAGATTTGCTGCAAATGTGGAGTAACATGCATTAAACTGATGAGTGTTACATTCATTTAATATTGTGTTAATTTTAAAATATGTAATCAGGGGGTTAAACACTTAATTTAACACTGTGAATTTGAATAGTAATGACATTATAACGGTTAATTTTTTTTTTTCTGTAAGTAATGTGTCACTAATGTTTATGTGAAAATAATGAATGAACAGAGATGTAGACATTAAATCAAGTAAAATTGATGAATAAAAGTCACCAGTGGTCTCCTCGGTCTCGGCGCTGCTGAGCACGTTGACGGCGTTGTCCATGGCCTCGACCCGCATGGTGTACACGGTGTTCGGGGACAGCGAGTTGACAGAGCCCATCACCGTGCTGCCGCTGAACTGGGCGAACACGGGTTGGTCGTGGGAGTTCTTGGGCGTGGCGGTGATCTTGTAGGAGGTGGCACCCGAGCGCCCACTCCAGCGCACTGTCATACTTTTAGATGTAACCGTGTAGATGGACAGTGTAATATCTGAGGAGAACAACACAGATATTTATGATTTAGTTTAATTCAGCTTATTCTATAGGCTTATTCTAAAATAACTTTTTACTTCAATATAACTGTGTACATAAAAAACAAATATATATATATATATATATATATATATATATCACATTTTACTGAATATATTTTAAATGCAAATGAATTCCAAGCTGAATGTAACTGATTATATTTAGAACTCAACCCTACACTTTCATCCTAACCTTAAACTAAACCTTAAACCTAACCCTAAACCGAGCCCTAACCCAAATCTTAAACTAAATCTTAAATCTAACCCTAAAACCCAGCCCTAACCAAAACTTTAAACTAAACCTTAAACCTAACCCTAAAACCCAGCCATAACTCAAACCTTAAACTAAACCTTAAACCTAACCCTAAAACCCAGCCATAACTCAAACCTTAAACTAAACCTTAAACCTAACTCTAAAACCCAGCCATAACTCAAACCTTAAACTAAACCTTAAACCTAACCCTAAAACCCAGCCATAACTCAAACCTTAAACTAAACCTTACATCTAACCCTGAACCCATCCCTTACCCAAACCTTAAAACTAACCCTAAAACCCAGACCTAACTCAAACCTTAAACTAAACCTTAAAACTAACCCTAAACCCATCCCTTACCCAAACCTTAAACTGACCCTAAAACTAACTTTAAAACCCAGCCCTTACCCAAACCTTAAACAAAACTTTAAATCTAACCCTAAAACACAGCTCTAACCCAAACCTGAACCCAAACCTTACACCTAACCCTAAAATCCAGCCTTAAGCCAGACCTTAAACTAAACCTTAAACCTAACCCTAAAACCCAGCCCTAACTTAAACCTTAAACTAAACCTTAAAACTAACCCTAAAACCCGGCCCTAACCCAAACCTTAAACTAAACCTTAAACCTAACCCTAAACCAAGCCCTAACCCAAATCTTAAACTGACCCTAAAACTAACCCTAAAACACAGCCCTAACCATAACCCGAACCCAAACCTTAAATCTAACCATAAAACCCAGCCCGAACACAAACCTTAAACTTACCTTAAATCTAATCCTAAAGCCCAGTCCTAACCCAAAACTTAAACTAAACCTTAATTTTAACCCTAAAACCCCGTCCAACCAAACCTTAAACTAAACTTTAAATCTAACCCTAAAACCCATCCCTACCTCAAACCTTAAACTGACCCTAAAACTAACCCTAAAACCCAGCCCTAACCCAAACCTTAAATCTAACCCTAAAACCCAGCCCTAACCCAAAACCTCAAACTGACCCTAAAACTAACCCTAAATCCCAGCCCTAACCCAAACCTTAACCCAAACCTTAAATCTAACCCTAATACTCAGCCCTAACTCAAACCTGAACCCAAACCTTAAACCTTACCCTAAAACCCAGCCCTTATCCAAACCTTAAACTGACCCTAAAACTAACTCTAAAACCCAGCCCTTACCCAAACCTTAAATCTAACCCTAAAACCCAGCCCTAACCCAAACCTTAAATCTAACCCTAAAACCCAGCCCTAACCCAAAACCTCAAACTGACCCTAAAACTAACCCTAAATCCCAGCCCTAACCCAAACCTGAACCCAAACCTTAAACCTAACCCTAAAACCCAGCCCTAAACCAAATCTTAAACAAAACTTTAAATCTAACCCTAAAACCCAGCCCTAATTCAAACCTTAAACTAAATCTTAAAACTAACCCTAAAACCCAGCCCTAACTCAAACCTTAAACTAAATCCAAATTTAACCCTAAATCCCAGCCCTAACCCAAACCTTAAACTAAAACTTAAATCTAATGTTAAGATTAGGGTTCAGGTTAGGGTTACATTCAATAGAGAACTATTTACTATCACCTTACTGTTAAATTATATTTCATATATATTCAGCTGAATGATAAAGCATTTACAATGCACCATCTGTGCAAATCTGCTCATAAATACACACAACATTTTAACATTTAAAATAATCTACATTATTGTGGAATAATACATAATAATAATTATTCACTAAAATAAACTATGCTTAATGCTCTACTCAGAAGAGTATAAAACGACACATTTGTCAGGTTTGTTGTAATTATTTATTTTTTTCAACTTAGAGCCAGTATTTAAATTAAAACCCTTTTTTTTTATAGCTGTTAACTTTAAATTATCAAACATTTGCTTACCATTCTGTGCAGCACATAGCTGTAATTGAAACAGAGAAACACAGCAATGACACACAAGAATGTTAGAAAATATCAGAAATCTCTCTCTTTCTGGGTGCCGGGCTATTATTCTTTCTATTACTCTGTCAGACAGGAGCTTATTAAGCTCTATCAGACCCTGAGGAAATAGCCTAGATACTGCTGAACATCACTCAGCGTGGATTTGCATCTGTGCAGCCTGCATTTCTCCATGAATCCAGTGCACAGCATCTCCAAATCCCTTATAAAAGCACAGCACTGCACCCACACATGCAATATGCAAGCTACGAAAAGGTGTTAATTTATTACATTGTAGTAAAATAACCCAATCCTGAGCTCTGTTTTACTTGTTCTGTTTTACTAGTTCTGTCTACACACTGACAATGTGCATTCATAATGTTTTATAAATGGTGCATTATGATGCACCATACAAGGTCATATTCCAGACTAATTAAGTGCTTATAGTGATATGTATAGCATGTCATACATTTAAAAAGGTGAAAGGTGTCAAGTGTGTTACCTTATTAAAAAAAAAAGACTCATATTGATAATATCTGTTTAGAAGAACATTTAACATACGGTACCACTTTAAAATAAGACTACCTTTATAAAGGGTATAAAGGGTGTAAATGCCTTAAAAATCATTAATAACACAGTTATAACACATACGTAGAAAGGGCAACAATGACCTGTTGTTTGCCAAATAGTGAACTATATCACACAGCCATCTATATTGTTGTCCTTTCTACGTTTGTGTTATAACTGATTATTAATGATTTTTAAGGCATTTACAACCTAATTAGTAACCATTAATAAACTAATTGTAAATCATTTATAAACCCTTTATTAAGGTAGTCTTATTTTAAAGTGGTACCTAACAAACTAATACAGTTAAAGGGTAACACTTTACAATAAAAGTCACAAACGACAGCACTTACGACAGGAAATTAATGACTACATTTTAATGCTTAAGAATCTTGTAATTAATGATGAATTAAAATGACTTATAAGTTGTTATACAAGATAATGCAGACAATTATAATTACGAGGCATTAGGCTATACATGAACACCGGATTCGTAGGACCTGTTACTGCTTCTGCTTAATATGAAGACACAGTTTTCTCTACTAAATTTACTTTAAAATAATGAAATAAAAGTTTGTCACTCACCTTAGATATGGCAACAGTCAGTAATATGACTTTTAATAAGCGTAAATATTCGGGTTCCATGCCTCCGGTCTCTTTGTGATCTGCTGCCTTCAGGTAGTGTTCTGATATCTTTGTGGGCTGACTGTAGGGCTTTGGTTCCCTCTTTTCCTTTTTTTTTGCTGGTCCAACAGGTACTTTATTGTTTGAACACTCGGTGCGTGCGCCCGCCCTGAGGCGCTGAGAGAGTGGACCAATCAGCACCAGCCGATGCGGCGCGTGCACTCATTTATGCGCGAGGACAGCCGGAGATAGGCTCTGCATTAGGCCCGGGTTTAAAGCAGGAGGAGGGGCTGTGTGAGAGATCTTGGCGCGGTGGGATTCTGAATGGAACAATCGATTTGAGAATTGTCTTTTGTGTTTGGAGAAGCTTTTTGGAAAGAGGACAAGTGGAAACACTGACAACTGCAGCCTTACTGCATTACAGCTCAAACACGACAGACAGGGTATCGCCTTAACTCAACAGATATAAGATATCAGAGATGAAGCCCTGCATACGCTGTAATGAATAACAGTTTACCACTGTTCCATTGCCCTACTTATTACATTACTTATTGCCCTACTTGTTAAATTAACAAAACATAAATATTGCAGAAATTAACATGAACATCTCATTTGTTTAAGGTCGACTTGATACTTGGCCTCAGTGTTGTAGGCTATAAGAGCAAGTCAATGCTTTCACTGGCTTTATGTTGGCTGAATGCTATGATGGTCACTTATGCAGAATTATGCCATCAGTGTCTGTTACTTGACAGATTTAAAAGTTTGTGACTCAATGTTTGGGACTCAATCTTTAAGTCTCGACTAAAAACGTACTTGTTTAGTTTAGCTTTAGGTAATTAATGTTTCCCCTTTAGATAAGGCTGCAGATCCAGGGGTTCATGCAAGTAGGGAATTGTGGTATATTGAGATGCTGGTGCTGGTGTCCACTACAAACCACTCGGGTGGACTTGGTGGATGCCGGTGTTTCAGGTAGCCTCCGTGTCTATGTTACCTTCTGGCTCTCTCACTTTAGTTAGGCTGTTATATTCTGCTTTCATTCCTGGTCTTGTGTTTATTAACCTGAATAAATTAGACCCATGTTTATTATTTTGTCTGATTTTCTGTCTTGTGATCACATTTGTGTAAAGCTGCTTTGTAACAATATCAGTCCTAAAAATCTCTATATAAATAACTCAACATTAATAAATCCAGTTTCCAGTCCTAGTGTTTTCCTTGTTGGAAGCTAAGGGGCAGGTAAACGTTATTAACTGGCCAGTTAGAGTCACACCAACCAAGAATAACAAAGTCCAGATTTAAAGAGCACTGTTTGAGTGCTGTCAACTGAAAATAGAACAAGTATTTTTCACTTTAACATGTGTACTGTACTCAGATCAGTGTGTTATTTGAGCTTAAATAATTTAAGTTACTAACACTTCAATGATTTAAAGCAATCAGGTTCCTCAAATCATTTGAGTTTACTTAACTCATCAGGTTTACAGTGTAAAATTAGAGGAAATAGCTATAATTTTACAGTAATATTTTAGTAGTAATTTTACATTACTTCATTGACAACTACAGACATATTGCTATTAAGAATAATTACAGAATTATCATGTAATTATTTATGACAAAACATACTCTTTAGAAAAGAATTTACAGCAAATTAATATTTTATTATTAAACAGTAATATGCTTTAATGCTGGAGCCAACAAAAAAAAAACGGGGTTTCATCCAACTTTTAGTTATTTTGTATACTCCCAGACTGTTTCCATTGGTTCCTTGCGTAATATATTTGCAAATTGGGTGTTTCACCACCCCCTAACTTATAATACTTACCATCAGTGTGTTGTTTGTCACATTAAGCTTGAATAAGCTTTTTAAAGAGAATTTTTATTTATCAGGCCTCAGTGTTGTAGGCTGTGAGAGTAAGTTACCATGATCCTGGACAAATCTTCCTGTTTCTGATATTGAGTGATGCATTTACATTGCTCATACAGTGTATCACAAAAGGGAGTAAGAGCCCAAACACAGCTCTAAGATGACCACTGCTGAGGGTAAAGGAGATGGACCGCCCAAGCGTATCTCCAGACCTAAACCAAATAGAACATCTTTGGGGCATCTTCAAGCGGAAGGAGGTGGAGCACAAATCTCCAATATCCGCGAATATCAGCTCCATGATGTTGTCATGGAGGAGTGGAAAAGCATTTCGGTGGCAACCTGTGAAGCTCTAGTAAACTCCATTCTCAGGACAGATAAAGCAGTTCTGGAAAGTATTGGTGGCCACACAAAATATTGACACTTGAGCGACTTTCATTAAGGGCTGTACTGCAGGTGGTTTAGACATTAATGGTTGTATGTTATTGAGTAATTTTGAGGAAAGAATAAATTTACACTGTTAAATAAGCTGCATACAGTCTACTTTTCATTGTGTCAAAGTGTCATTTTGTCAGTGTTGTCCTATGAAAACAATGATTATTCACAAGCCTGCTTTTTGGTATTTTGAAATGGTCAAGGACAGAAATAAAAACTAAACTTGAAATATTAAAGAAATGGTTTAGCATTAACTTAATATCTTTTGCTACTCAGGTCAGATTTTACACAATGAGATTTTCACTAGAGGAGTCTTGAATCTTTTGTCTGTTAAAAAAAAAACCCATTAAATCTAAACTGGGATTTGAATCTGGGACATGTAGTAAAACGTCTTCCTGGATTATGACAATAACAACATTGATATCTTATCATATATCATATCTCCTGGGGCAAAAGAAAGGCTTCTTAACTTAAAAAGAGCTTATTTTTATGAGTTCATTCACAGACCTGCTACTATCTTCCTGGAGGATCTCTATTTGGCTTTTTATAAGGAAAAGATCCAGTACTTGTACACAGAAAGCCTATAGCTACTATTACAACTCCATTTCAACAAAACCCAGGTGAATACGGTGATGGACTTCAGCTTCACTGCAGGCATTACGATTCATGAAGTTCTACACGTTAAGATTTATTAGAAACACAATAAATACCATGGATATTAGACACAGTAAACAAACTGGACGCTGCAGTTCCAACACAGCACTAAATACAGAACTAAATACACGTCAAGCATCAAGCATAACATTATGATGACCACCTCTTTGTTTCTACACTTTTTTTTTTCAATAACCAGCTGCATTAATCATGTCTGACACTTTGTAAAACTATGATTACAAACAGACGTTCTGTATCTGTTTCTCTGTATACTTTATTATTATCCTTCTCTTACCCTGTTCTTCAATGATCAGAACCCACAGGAGAGAAAAACACCACAGAGACGCCATCATTTCCCAGACAGCAAATGTACACTGCACCAGATTCGGGCCAGACTTAACACAGGCTCTGGTACAGATCAGTGTGGCAGTGTCTTTTTCCACAATGGCCCAGTGTCAGAACTTATCTACTTTAAAGGTCTCATTCCATAGTTTTTTACTCATTTGAAAATGTCTATATATGTCTAGTATGAATGAATACCATGTACGCTAGTTTTTGTGTAAAAAAGTGCTCTGGTGATCTGGTATAACACTGCTTTAGTCCGGTGGAGGACTGGACGGGGAAAAACGATGATATTTCAGCCCTTGCTCATATATTAATATTCATGCAAACATGCATATCGCCTCTGATTGGCTGACAGCACTGCGACACCAGGAGGCAGCGAGACAGACAACAGTTGGAAATGTTGGTAGCACTTTAAAATAAGACTACCTTTATAAAGGGTTTATAAATGGTTTACAATTAGTTTATTAATGGTTAATAATTAGGTTGTAAATGCATTATAATCAGTTATAACACACGTAGAAAGGGCAACAATATAGAGGGCTGTGGGTTTCCTATTTGGCCAACAAGAGGTCATTGTTACTCTTTCTACATATGTGTTATAACTGATTATTAAGGATTTTTAAGACATTTACAACCTAATTAGTAACCATTAATAAACCAATTGTAAACTATTTATGAACCCTTTATAAAGGTAGTCTTATTTTAAAGTGGTACCGAATTTTTTTAAATAAAGACATTTTTACATTAATAGCAGTCTTTGCAATGTTATACAGTTGCAAGAAAAAGTATGTGGACCCTTTGGGATTATATTTGGATTTCTGCATAAATTGGTCATTAAATGTGTTCTGATCTTCATCTAAGTCACAACAATAGACAAACACAGTCTGCTGAAACTAATACCACACAAAAATATATTTGTTTGCATGGTTTTATTAAGCACAAGGAGGAATTCTGGATCATTCCTCTTCACAAAACTGTTTCAGTTCAGCAATATTCTTGGGATATCTCGGTGTAAATCTCGAGGTCATGCCACAGCATCTCAATTTTGTTGAGGTCAGGACTCTCCAGAAGGCATATGTTCTTCTGTTGAAACCATTCGGTTGTTGATTTACTTCTATGTTTTGGGTCGTTGTCCTGTTGCATCATCCATCCTCTGTTGAGCTTCAGTTGGAGGACAGATGGTCTTAAGTTTTCCTGCAAAATGTCTTGGTAAACTTGGGAATTCATTTTTCTGTTGATAACAGAAATCCGTCCAGACCCTGAGGTAGCAAAGCAGCCCAAACCATGATGCTCCCTCCACCATGTTTCACAGTTGGGATGGGGTTTTGATAATGGTGAGCTGGGCCTTTTTTCTCCACACATAATTTAGGGTTAGGGTTAAGAATTTAGGGTTAGGGTTAAGAATTAGGGTTAGACATTAGGGTTAGGGTTAAGAATTTATGGTTAGGGTTAAGAATTTAGGGTTAGGGTTAAGAATTAGGGTTAGAGATTAGGGTTAGGGTTAAGAATTTATGGTTAGGGTTAAGAATTACGGTTAGGGTTAGGGTTAAGAATTTAGGGTTAGGGTTAAGAATTTAGGGTTAGGGTTAAGAATTTAGGGTTAGGGTTAAGAATTAGGGTTAGACATTAGGGAGAGGGGGTGCTTTTCATGGCGGGGATGCAGATTTAGACACTACTATGGTGCTGAATTCAGCCCCACTGAAGCAAAGCACCCCCTCTCTGGAGAGGTGATGTTTCTTTTTCCTTACGAGTCAGCGTAGCTTAAAAAAGTATCTTGGGTATTTTCATTTTCTAAGTAAAATTAAAGCCAATAAGACGTGGGTGTGCGCTCTCGAGACAGGTGCTTTTTTCCTGGCAGGGGAAATGTATTGTTCTGACTGGGAGGGTTTGGGTTATCTAACGTTTATATTACCTGCTGCAAAACATCTTTATGAAACGTAAAGTTACATTCTTTTCATACAAGAACCCCATCATAAGAAGTGCTTTCAGTAGACAAAATTAAAAACACAGGACCCAATGCTTCTGAGTTTTTTTGAGTAGTTTTTTTGAGTAAAATGTAAATATATATATATATATATATATATATATATGGCTTGGGCTGGTTATGCTCTGCGTTTAAAAGTTAAGAAAAATCCTGAATACTTTGGAAAAAACAAAAAAACACTGTTGCCACCACTGTAATCCTTTGTCTTAGAGTTTGTTCTTAATAATTTTATTCTCTTTTATTTTTCTGTTCTAAACACGACAACCTTCCTTTTCCTTGTTTTACTCCCAGTCTGTACTAATCAACACAGAAATTAAGAGAGAGAAAGACTGTCAAATCGTCATTCTGACCAACATCTAAACTTGAATAAAAAGATTTACACAATGTCAATGCATAGCAGAACAAATTATGCAAATTATTTTACCAGCTTAAGTCTTACACTAGCGCTAGGTAGCTAAGCTAAGCAGTAAGATAACCATCTAAGAGATTGTATTCAGTGTTTTGTTATCAGTGACATTAAACTGTATAATACACCAGAGAAAAGCAGAATTATTACATGCAGAATTTGACAAAACAGCAAATATGAGAAAGTCCACTGGTGCCACCTGTAGGCATAGAGACTGCATGTATGGTGTATTTAGCCTGATGTTTCTGAGAATCACTAAGCATGTATGGTGGGTTCAGATGGCATATTAGCCACTCATGCATTTCTAACAATCAGTTAATTTTAACAATTATTGGTTTAAGCAAATTTGATTTGTAAGTTGATATTGTAAAGAGAAGTGTACAATATTACTAGTAGTTGCATACTGAACCTTCATCTTTCATGACAGCTTGCATTTTGTTGCTCTAAAGCTGATATTCCTTGCACACGTGGGACATATCTTAGTTTACTGCTCTTATTGTACAGTAGCTTTAACCCAGCTGCAGCCCCATAACTCATTTAAGTTTTGTTTAGTTAACTGATTGTATATTTAGAGCACTGGCTTCGTGTTTGCAGACCACACATGTAAAATTAAGCCTTAACTCATCTCAACACACAGTGCAGATCAGGTCATCATTTACAACAATAAAACAAGCAACTGTCTGAAAGTAACTGGAGTAAACATTTTGAGAAGTCTTAACGTCCTCACAGCGAAGATAAGCAAAAATATTTCCCTCTGTCCGCTTAAAGCCGTCCCACCAGCCCAACGAAGGTTCAGTATCCCTTACATTTTAAGACAGGTTTACAAAAAATCTAAAATAACCACATGTGAACCATTTACACACTACAATTAGATTATCAGAATCTGAAATGTTGTGGACATTCCTACATATGTCATTCTTTTAATACAGCCAAATTAAAATCCTTTTCTAGATATAAAAAAAAAAAAGTTAAGATTTCATGTCTTTTTTTGCCATAAATGCACTCTTTTATATAATATATATTTTTTATTTATTTAATAGATTTAAAATTGAACAAAGGGTGCACAAATTCTGCAAAATGACTGTAGTTGACTTAAAAATAGTATTATGAGCTTTTACTAAAAGGACATGGACCACACATATTCCATCAGTAAAAATTAGTCCTAAGTGGTATACACAATTAATAATTTTTAATTAATACTTCTTTCTTTTGATCACTCCTGATCAGTTCAGTTCATTTCGGTCCTCTCCACATTTCTAGTCAAACTGAGTCACAAGCTGTGATTTTTATTTTATTTTAAAAGGTTTAATCTGTGTGTTTTATTTCGGAGACGAGTATTTTTAAAGAGCAGCTATCAGAAAAATCTCATCACAGTTTACATGATTAGCCTAGCGTTAGCTTTCTTTTAGAAAAATCGCTGTATATCCAGATCTGTTTTAACATCAGCTGCTCCGACTAGCTGCCTGAACTCACAGCGAGGAGGGCGGGGCTTCCCCACACTGACCCTCCTTTGCAAGCTGATTGGCTGTTTCTCCTGAAAGGCGGGACTTTCTCCTTGAACCGGCTCCACGATTGGTTAAGAGACACAGAGCGGTCAGTGCCCTGTCTCCTCAATAATATATATTTTTTAATTTAATATAATACGGGAAATTTACCGGAAAATACTAATACGGGAGGACGGCGGGAAAGAGGAGTAAAATACGGTAGTTTCCCCGCCAAAACGGGAGACTTTACAGGTATGTCAAAACTAAAGCTCTGATAACTGTGGATGTATCTGTGGATAGTGGTAGTAGTTCTGCTGCATTTCAACTGTTCAGGATCATCAATCAAGATTTCTGAAATACAATTTTTATAGAATTTTTAAAGTTATATGTAATATGTAAGATAAGTGTAAATTAGTTTTCCCTAGTCACTTTTTCCATTCGAGACTTCTACAATTTAACTTGCACTCTTTTTCTTTCAGATATCTTAAAATACATATCTCACAAAAGTGAGTATACCTAACACATTTTTGTAAATATTAAATTATACATTTTCAAGGGACAATACTGAAGATATGACACTTTAAGTAGTATAATACAGGAAATTCCCATCTCATCCACTGCCCCCGTTTACTCTGCCCTGCTGCTTTTGCTCTCCTTGCTTCCTCGTCCTGCTCACGAATAAACCCTGTAACCATACGCCTTTTCTCTGGTGATGCAAAGTAGTAATAGTAATACAATGTAAAGTAGTCAGTTTACAGTTTGTATAACAAAATAGCTCCATACACATAATCGTTTAAACCACTGGCAAGTAAATTGAGCACACCCCCTAAGTGAAAACGGCCCAATTCTTCCCAATTAGCTATTTTCTGTTTTTTAGCTATGTGACTCAATAGTGTTACAAGGTCTCAGCTAGATAATAATAGTGGTCACAACAAATACTGACACAATATGGCCATTTCCCACTCAGGGGAGTGGTCACTTTTTTTTTCTTGCCATTGGTTTAGACATTAATTGCTGTGTGTTGTTATTTTGAGGTCAATTCAATTTTACACTGCTTTACAAGCTGTACACTGAGTACCTCACATTGTATCAAGGTGTCATATCTTCAGTGTTATGCCATAAAAACAGATTTGCTCAACTTTGAGGGGCATACTCTTTTTATTATTATTTTTGACTCCTTTAACCATATCTACTAAATGGAGCTTTACTGGCAGACTGGAGCACAATGGTCGTGTTGGGAAATCAAACAATAACGTGTATGAAAATTCCCAGTCCTATTGAATGACTGTTTAAATCACAGAAAGTGAAAAGATGACCAGGAGTCAGAGTTTTAAATGAAAACATTAACAATAACATTATTAACATTTACTAAAAACATTGTTTCAGTACACAGACAAGGAAAAGATTAAAAAATACAATAAAACAGAGTAAATTTATATCAACACATTACATTCCTAAGAGAGAATAAGAGAACTAATAGTAACGTCACAATATTTACCAAGAAATTAAACAGTGACTTTTAGTAATAGAAACGCTGGTACAATATTTTGAAAATAAAGGCGCAAGGCTGACGAACAAACTTTTATCTGCCTCCAGTTAGTTGCATTTTCACTCCAGACCATATGGACTTATGGTCTACTGTCTGAATTTAGGAGGATTATTACATCATAACCCTCATGCATATACATTTCCTTCTTTAATATTTTGGAATGTCCGAAACTATATTCCCACATTCTGAGCAGTGGTACAGCTATTCCCTGTGTGAATGCGCTGGTGTCTTTTGAGAGTATTTGGTGCAGAAAAACTGCTCCCACAGTCTGAGCAGTGATACGGTTTCTCTCCTGTGTGAATGCGCTGGTGTATTTTGAGATCTCCCTGTTGAGTAAAACTGCTCCCACATTCTGAGCACTGATACGGTTTCTCTCCTGTGTGAACGCGCTGGTGTCTCTTAAGATCACTCTTTTGAGTAAAACTCTTTCCACAGTCTGGGCACTGATACGGTTTCTCTCCTGTGTGAATGCGCTGGTGCTGTCTAAGATGACTCAGATCATTAAAACTTCTCCCACACTCTGAGCAGTGGTGCGGTTTCTCTCCTGTGTGAAAGCGCTGGTGTTTTTTGAGATTAATTTGTGTAGTAAAACTCTTCTCACACTCTGTGCACTGATGCGGTTTCAATCTTGTGTGAATGCGCTGGTGTTTTTTGAGAGTTTTTGGTTCAGAAAAACTGCTCCCACACTCTGAGCAGTGATACGGTTTTTCTCCAGTGTGAATGCGCTGGTGTATTTTTATATAACTCTGTTGAGCAAAACTCTTCCCACAGTCTGAGCACTGATACGGTTTCTCTCCTGTGTGAATGCGCTGGTGTATTTTGAGATGATTGTGTTGATTAAAACTTCTTCCACAGTCTGAACAGTAATGCGGTTTCTCTCCTGTGTGAATGCGCTGGTGTATTTTGAGATGAGTCAATTCACTAAAATTCTTCCCACAGTCTGAGCATTGATACGGTTTCTCTCCTGTGTGAATGCGCTGGTGTATTTTGAGATGATTGTGTTGATTAAAACTTCTTCCACAGTCTGAACAGTAATACGGTTTCTCTCCTGTGTGAATGCGCTGGTGTATTTTGAGATCTCCCTGTTGAGTAAAACTGCTCCCACATTCTGAGCACTGATACGGTTTCTCTCCTGTGTGAACTCGCTGGTGTCTCTTAAGATCACTCTGTTGAGTAAAACTCTTTCCACAGTCTGGGCACTTATACGGTTTCTCTCCTGTGTGAATGCGCTGGTGCTGTCTAAGATGACTCAGATCATAAAAACTTCTCCCACAGTCTGAGCAGTGGTGCGGTTTCTCTTCTGTGTGAAAGCGCTGGTGTTTTTTGAGATAACATGGTGCAGTAAATCTCTTCCCACAGTCTGAACAGTGATACAGTTTTTCTCCTATGTGAATGCGCTGGTGTTGTTTGAGATGACTCTGTTTAGTGAAACTCTTCTCACACTCTGTGCACTGATGCGGTTTCTCTCCTGAGTGAACTTGTTGGTGTTGTTTGAGATGACTCTGTTTAGTGAAACTCTTCTCACACTCTGTGCACTGATGCGGTTTCTCTCCTGAGTGAACTTGTTGGTGTTGTTTGAGATGACTCTGTGTAGCAAAACTCTTCCCACAGTCTGAGCAGTGATGCGGTTTCTCCTTTGTGTAAACATGTTGGTGAATTTTGAGATCACTCTCTGTAGTAATTTTTTTTCCAGAGTGGTATAATTCCTCCTTGCCCGGACTTGGCATCATTTGTATGTGAGATGTAGGAAACAACTTTTTCAGGTACTGAAAATACTTCTGGATGCCGTGTGCTTCACCTCTTTCAGATTAATCTTTGGTGAATTATCTGTGTTTATTTGTGGTGATACACTTCAGAAGACAACTTGGAATACTTCAATTTCTGGAAAAAATAAAGAAACATTTAGTCACAGAACAAGTAACCATTTTCTCAGAGTTTACCGTGCCACCTTAAAAGCAGCAGCTTACAAGTTAGCATTTATCAGCGTTTACCTTTCCACCTTAAAAGCGGCAGCAGTTACATTAAGCATGAAAAAATCAATGCAAACACTTCTTATTAGTTGTTCTGTAAATGTAGGACTGTATATTTTAGTAAGGGCATGACTATAATAACTTAAATTATTTTTTTATTTTAATTTGTAACTTTTAATCATAAAAGTGCTGCTTGTATAACATTTCCAGTGAACAAGCTGTGATTGTAACTAAAAGATCAAGAGAATAAAACTGCCTATGAAGAAATGAGGCTCTGTACCAGAGCTGGGCATTGTACGGCCCGCGGGACACAACCGGCCCTCTGACCACCTCTGATCTTCCCGCGTTAGATTGGTGGTAAATTATAGGGAAGAGTAAGTGGGCAGTGTCAGCTGTTTGTCGGGCTCGGCGTCCCGCATCTGGCCCGACATCGGCTGAACGCCGCTGGCGGAGTGTCGGCGAGCGCGGCACACGGCATCTGGCCCGATATCGGCTGAACGCGGCGCACAGCACCCAGCCCGACATCAGCTGAAAGTTGCATGCCGGAGTGTCGGCGCGAGCGCGGCGCACAGCATCCGGCCCGATATAGGCTGAACCCCGCTGGCGGAGTGTAGGCGCGAACTTTTCCAAGGCAACTTAATTTTTTTAAAGACTTTCCACATTTATTTATTTATTATTATTATTTGTATTATTATTATTATTATTATTTGTATTTTTATAATTATTATTATTATTATTATTATTATTATTATTATTATTATTATTATTATTATTATTATTGTTGTATTTATTTGTCTTCATTCGCTTATTTTACACACACAGTAATATAGTAATAATCATATTACTTAATAAATACATAGAAAACTATTATTATTATTATTACTACCAATAATAATAATAATAATAATAATAATAATAATAATAATAATAAACATATTATGTTAATGTTTAGGGTATGTTTGTGTTTATAACAACGTATGCGTCCGAATAATGTGTAATTTAAAATATTTATTATATTTTTATTAGCTACTTTTGAGCTGGCATTTGGATGTGGACCATTGAAAACTACCTTAGGGAAATCGGGAGCTTCTGGAAACTTTTGTGAGTTTTTGGCACAGTTTGTATGATTTACCGCTCTCAAGCAGACCTATCCTGCACAAATATTAAAACTTATTGAGTTTTTGTGATATAGAGGGTGTTTTGTAGTGTTTTTATGCTGAAAACGGCTGAAAACTAACTAGCTAAGTTAGATAATTAGCTAAGAAGATGCGTGTGCAGCTTCTGGTAACCTCTATTTTTAGTACTAACTGCCTTGTTTTATTGCAAAATCTTGCATATATATAAAAAGTGCCTCAAAAAATGTAATTAATAATGTGAAGTATTATTTTTGAGAATATTAAAAAAAATACCAAAGTTACTTCTGGGTAACTAAGCTGAACCTAACCAGAAAACAGCTGAAAGCTAGCTTACATTGTGCATTTAGCACAAAGGATTGATTAAAATGACTTAATATTATTAACCCTGTGCATATATAGGTCAAACATCTAAAATCAATATGTAATGTATGTATTTATATAAACAGTTTAAGGTTTATTTCAAAATCCGATTTGATAATGGTTAATTTAGAGATGTGTGTTACATTACAGGTTTTGATTGCACATACATGTGTCATGTTTTTATTTATTTATTATTCATGTTTTTTCAGTGTTTCTCTGAAACATTTTCAGAGAATTAAAGATGGAAATGTACATGGAATGCTCAACCAGCCGTTAAATATGGTATTGAGTATATTTTATTAACAGTAAACAATAAGGATTAATGGGTGTTGGGTGTGATTTATTATTACTAATCATTAATAAGGAGTGTTGGCTGTCTTTTATTAATAAAAATCAATAAGGATCAATGGGTGTTGGGTGTGATTTTATAGTAATCATTAATAAGTAGCATTGGTTTTAATTTATTATTAATAATCAATAATTAGGAGCAATGGGTAATAGGTCTCATAATTAATCACGCTGCCGCAATCGGCACTATTCACTCGGGCCAGATCCGGGCAGTCATTCAAAACGGACTTGAGCCGAGCCGGCGAGCGGGAATCGGATCCATTACTGAAGACGTTTTGCCGGTAGGTTGAAATCGGGCCAGCGCTGGCCCAGCATCATTCAAACACGCGGCCCATAATCGGACCGATGCTGGACGAGTTGGCACGGAATCACCTGCCGGAATCGGCCCTGTTCACTGGGGCCAGCACCGGGCAGTCATTCAAAACGGACTCGGGCCGAGTCTACTTGCCGGAATCGGACCTACAACTTTTTGCCGGCAAGTTTGGATCGGGCCAGAGCTGGGCCAACTACATTTTGCTAACTGGGACGTAATATTACTGTATCATTTTGGACTAATGCAACACCAAATTTAGGAAAAATCTATATTCAGTTGTTCATAAAACAGTTATGATCACTTGTGTGCTGTCCTCATTTCCACTTAAGATATTCAGCCTAAATTTAATGCACTTGTCCAATCCCAAAACAGGCCAGATTTCTCTCACTGAACACAAAAAAGAACCGAGTTACATTAAATATACAAATGCATTTATTGATATTTGTCACCAAGCAGCCCACCTAGGACGCAGCCTCGACCCTGGAGAGCAGCTATATGTCTATTTGCTGATTAAAAGGTGAACTGGATCCATGTGGGTCACAGTCAGACTGCTGACCAGAGCTAACTAGGAAAAGATCCTCAGCCGGATCCTGGATGAAGCTGCGTCTGTGCTGTTTAAATGCTGCAGCTTTTGATGTTGATGTGTTTCTGTGGGTCTAGGAGTAAATGTAGAACAGCGTGTTGAAGAGAGGAACTTCTCCATACCTTCTGTAGTTCAGCTGATCCTGTTCCTCCAGCGGTGTGGGAGAACAAAGCTCCAAAAACACTCCAGCTGTAGACCCCCGAAGATCAGCTACAGCCGGGTTATGGAGAGCCCGCCCACTCCCTGTCTCCCCCGGTATATCAGAAAATAACTGCTGAACGCTAGAGGGAGCCCGCGAGTGAGCCCTCAATGAACGGAGGTGAATGGAGCTGAACAGCTAAAAAACTCTCATTTAAAATAGTGTATAACGACTTGTCTGAGATTTTCCTTTAATTTTACAAAGTATATCAAAATCCAGTGGGTGGTGATCCTGTAGTAACAGGCAGAGCACATTTTAAAGATTTATAAGTGGAGTTTAAAAGCTTTAATGATGTGTTTGGTACTAAAAATTGATATTGTTCAGTGTTGAAAAAATAATAAAATAGTTACTGTTCAGATTATTAAACAATTATTTAAAACTATTATTTACTCAATTTCTCAATATGAGCTCGTTCATTCTGAACTCACTCGGGAGCCCGCTTTACTGTCTAATAAACCTGGAAGACATTCTGAAGTGGGTCTTCTCCTCTATAGAGACTCTCTGGCGCTGCTCCGGAAATCCAACTAGCTGTCAAAATAAAAGTCCTGCTACGCTGTGATGCTTCCATGTTTGCACGTTTCTCTGTCGCTTTGAATCATTTCTCATTTCAGAATTGAATTTCTTAAAACTTAAATCTGTTCAACTTATTTGTTCAATTATTATTTTTGACTCCTTTAACCATATCTACTAAATGGAGCTTTACTGGCAGACTGGAGCACAATGGTCGTGTCGGGAAATTTACCACAACACGAATAACATCAAACAATAAACTGTATGAAGTGAAAAGATGACCAGGAGTCAGAGTTTTAAATGAAAACATGAACAATAACATTACTAACATTTACTAAAAACATTGTTTCAGTACACAGACACAGAAGAAAAACATAATAAAAAATACAATAAAACAGAGTAAATTTATATCAACACATTACATTCCAAAGAGAGAATAAGAGAACTAATAGTATCGTCACAATATTTACCAAGAAATTAAACAGTGTCACCTTTCACCCGGGGGTAGTTCTCACACACACTCTAACATACAATTCATATATGTTACTATAAATAAAGTGTGAAAACATCACTCCATACATACGCATTCATTTGCTTTTACCATTCCGAAAGGCTGCTTCAGCAGAACATTTATATCCACTGCTAAACAATAATGTTCAAACAATTTCCAAGGTCTTGTGTAACTGAGCTAAACATATGACACTATTAAATCATAAATTATTACATCATAACCCTCATGCATATACATTTCCTTCTTTAATATTTTGGAATGTCCGAAACTATATTGCCACATTCTGAGCAGTGGTACAGCTATTCCCTGTGTGAAGGCGCTGGTGTCTTTTGAGAGTATTTGGTGCAGAAAAACTGCTCCCACACTCTAAACATTGATGCGGTTTCTCTCCTGTGTGAATGCGCTGGTGCATTTTGAGATTACTCTGTTGATTAAAGCTTTTCCCACACTCTGAGCAGTGATACGGTTTCTCTCCAGTGTGAATGCGCTGGTGTATTTTGAGATGACCCGGTTCACTAAAATTCTTCCCACAGTATGAGCAGTGATACGGTTTCTCTCCTGTGTGAATGCGCTGGTGTCTTTTGAGAGGATTCTGATTATTAAAACTTCTTCCACAGTCTGAACAGTAATACGGTTTCTCTCCTGTGTGAATGCGCTGGTGTATTTTGAGATCTCCCTGTTGAGTAAAACTGCTCCCACATTCTGAGCACTGATACGGTTTCTCTCCTGTGTGAATGCGCTGGTGTCTGTTTAGATCACCCTGTTGAGTAAAACTCTTTCCACAGTCTGGGCACTTATACGGTTTCTCTCCTGTGTGAATGCGCTGGTGCTGTCTAAGATGACTCAGATGATTAAAACTTCTCCCACACTCTGAGCAGTGGTGCGGTTTCTCTTCTGTGTGAAAGCGCTGGTGTTTTTTGAGATAACATGGTGCAGTAAATCTCTTCCCACAGTCTGAACAGTGATACAGTTTTTCTCCTATGTGAATGCGCTGGTGTTGTTTGAGATGAATTTGTGTAGTAAAACTCTTCTCACACTCTGTGCACTGATGCGGTTTCTCTCCTGAGTGAACTTGTTGGTGTTGTTTGAGATGACCCTGTGTAGTAAAACTCTTCCCACAGTCTGAGCAGTGATGCGGTTTCTCCTTTGTGTAAACATGTTGGTGAATTTTGGTAAAACTTTTTCCAGAGTGGTATAATTCCTCCTTGCCCGGACTTGGCATCATTTGTATGTGAGATGTAGGAAACAACTTTTTCAGGTACTGAAAATACTTCTGGATGCCGTGTGCTTCACCTCTTTCAGATTAATCTTTGGTGAATTCTCCGTGTTTATTTGCGGTGATACACTTCAGAAGACAACTTGGAATACTTCAATTTCTGGAAAAAATAAAGAAACATTTTATTGTGTAATTAAATTAAAAGTTGGTCGATTAGCTGCAGAGAACTATCTAAATCAGTAACGCTATATAGGCAAAACTACTGGGGCACCATACAAGTTCATGTTCTTGTATTCCATTCTAAATACATGGGCATTATAATATGAAGTTATAGCTCTTCCGCAGTAGGCTGAAGGCTGTCAATGCAAAATAAATGTAGTGGAAACGCTGCAGATATCCTACACTATATATAATATATATTACACTTATATATACACACATTTGTAACCTGTAATATATATGTAACATTTGAACTTCCCCTCTGGAAGTCAATAAAGGCGTATCTCATTTTATAAATATCTTTATCTGTAAATCTCTATCCCTTCACTGTTATAAATATAGAAAATCAGCCCGACTGAATGTTTCACACTCTTTGATTTGTATTTGATTATTTTGTTGCAGTTTTCTTAATGAAAGTCAATTAGTTTTTCTATATTTCAGTCCGAATAAGCTGTATTCTGACCTGGAGCAAAAAAAGCTAAAATAACAGAAAAGCTATTTCCACACTATAAAACTTTTTTCATTCACAATAAATTATAAACGTATCTACATACTAAATCAAAGATTAGAATCTGAATTAAAGCTTAATTCATGTGAGTTTTTATAAATTACTGACAACAATTCATTATTTTCCACCACGTTATCTTCAGGCTAACAGTGATACACACTGCTTCCTGTCCAGATTAGAAGTTACTGGAGTAAAGACTTGTTTATTTTGTAGATGTAGATCAAAATATATAAAACACTAATG
Organism: Astyanax mexicanus; assembly: GCF_023375975.1. Classification (NCBI taxonomy): domain Eukaryota; kingdom Metazoa; phylum Chordata; class Actinopteri; order Characiformes; family Acestrorhamphidae; genus Astyanax; species Astyanax mexicanus. The sequence goes on from NC_064411.1 coordinate 821,863, forward strand.
AATATCTGTTGGGAAATATGAATGTTTTTGTGCTTTTTAACCAGAAAAACTGCAGCAGCTCCACCGTCTATGGTTTAACTGCATTCGTTCTCTCTACACCTGCAGATTCAGAGCAGCAGCTCCAAGTCCTGCTGTAGTTTTACAGAAGATAACGTTCCCAAACTTCATTACCTCTACCTCTAAATAAATGTTACTGAAGCCTGATAAACTAGCTCAACAAGAGGATTCTCGCTTTTAGAAATTATACGTTAACTCACTTTCAATTAGTCACAGAATAAATAACCATTTTCTCAGAGTTTACCGTTCCACCTTAAAAGCGGCAGCAGTTACATTAACCATGAAAAAAATCAACGCAAACACTTCTTATTAGTTGTTCTGTAAATGTAGGACTGTATATTTTAATAAGGGCATGACTATAATAACTTAAATTATTTTTTTTATTTTAATTTGTAACTTTTAATCATAAAAGTGCTGCTTGTATAACATTTAACTCTGACTTTCCCGCGTTAGATTGGTGGTAAATTATAGGGAAGAGTAAATCTGTAAGTCGTGCTATCCGCAGCGAAACCCGTCTGCACGTCTAAACGATATTTTACGGTAACCGCGTGCCCAGCGGACCTGGAGGAGCAGAGTCTCGCGCTTCTCCTGCAGAGACTAAAAATGGAACAAAAAATAGTTTTACAGCTAAATAAACACAATTTAACCAGTTTTAAGTAATATTACTGTATCATTTTGGACTAATGCAACACCAAATTTAGGAAAAATCTATATTCAGTTGTTCATAAAACAGTTATGATCACTTGTGTGCTGTCCTCATTTCCACTTAAGATATTCAGCCTGAATTTAATGCACTTGTCCAATCCCAAAACAGGCCAGATTTCTCTCACTGAACACAAAAAAGAACCGAGTTAGAATAAACATACAAATGCATTTATTGATATTTGTTAAATGATTTTGTTAAATAAAAGTTAAATGATGCCGGTCTTTTGGAAAACTGTTTTGTGTAAAGTTGTGTAGCTGCTAGTGCTGCTAGTTTTTAACACTGTTAATGCTGCACATTTTCAAAACATACATGTTGTTTCAAAAATGTTCTTTAATATTTATATAATTATGTGCTTAACATTTTCATTGCATTGCTGTAATGTTTTAGTTACTGTTCTTTATTAAGTTAAAAGCGCTGCTGGACTAAAAACCTGCTATTTTATGTCATGTTGTGGTGCTAGTCAAAACCATGCAAAATGTTTACAGTTTTCTAAACTGAACCATCATGTTTATTACATAATTATATAATACAAAACATTTTATTGTAGCATTATAATGTTTTATTTACTGCTTTATTTTATTGAAAGGGTTATTATAAATGCTGTATAGGCCTAAATTGTATATGTATTGGGCAAAACCAAGCTATATTATAACCAAGTATATTAGTCTGGCCCTCTAAAACGTTTATAACTTCTCATGTGGCCCCTTGGAAAAAAGAATTGCTCACCGCAGCTCTATACAGACACTGGGATTATTCAACATTAAATAATTTGATGTACAATTTATCTGAAATCCCTGTTAATATCAAGAAAGTGGATTAAAGATTATAATAAAAGGTTGTGAATCAATATGCAGCACTCTTCCTCTTACTGTGCTCTTTATAATCACCCTTCTGTGTTTCTTAATAGTGTTTACTAAAAATAAACCCATCTGTATGAACAGATTCATAACACTGCATAACAGCAGCTCCTCTCAATTAAGACTAAGGAACTTTAGACTAAGATTAGATTATACTTAAACAATGGTAACTGGGTGATTTCTTTGAGAGAGACAGCAGTATCTTCACCAAGCAGCTGCAGAACTGCAGCCCACCTAGGACGCAGCCTCGACCCTGGAGAGCAGCTATATGTCTATATGCTGATTAAAAGGTGAACTGGATCCATGTGGGTCACAGTCAGACTGCTGATCAGAGCTAACTAGGAAAAGATCCTCAGCCGGATCCTGGATGAAGCTGCGTCTGTGCTGTTTAAATGCTGCAGCTTTTGATGTTGATGTGTTTCTGTGGGTCTAGGAGTAAATGTAGAACAGCGTGTTGAAGAGAGGAACTTCTCCATACCTTCTGTAGTTCAGCTGATCCTGTTCCTCCAGCGGTGTGGGAGAACAAAGCTCCAAAAACACTCCAGCTGTAGACCCCCGAAGATCAGCTACAGCCGGGTTATGGAGAGCCCGCCCACTCCCTGTCTCCCCCGGTATATCAGAAAATAACTGCTGAACGCTAGAGGGAGCCCGCGAGTGAGCCCTCAATGAATGGAGGTGAATGGAGCTGAACAGCTAAAAAACTCTCATTTAAAACAGTGTATAACGACTTGTCTGAGATTTTCCTTTAATTTTACAAAGTATATCAAAGTTCAGTGGGTGGTGATCCTGTAGTAACAGGCAGAGCACATTTTAAAGATTTATAACTGGAGTTTAAAAGCTTTAATGTTGTGTTTGGTACTAAAAATTGATATTGTTCAGTGTTGAAAAAATAATAAAATAGTTACTGTTCAGATTATTAAACAATTATTTAAAGCTATTATTTACTCAATTTCCCAATATGATCTCGTTCATTCTGAACTCACTCGGAAGCCCGCTTTACTGTCTAATAAACCTGGAAGACATTCTGAAGTGGGTCTTCTCCTCTATAGAGACTTTCTGGCTCTGCTCCGGAAATCCAACTAGCTGTCAAAATAAAAGTCCTGCAACGCTGTGATACTTCCATGTTTACATGTTTCTCGGTCGCTTTGGATCATTTCCCATTTCAGAATTGAATTTCTTAAATCTATTTGTTCAACTTATACATCATCTAGACACTTGTGCTCATTACAGAAGCCATTTCTCACTCCTGTCTTACAAACAGAAACTTTCTGACTTGTTTGTAATCAGTGACAAAGGGACTCTTTATTCTTATGGCTCTAACACAAACACTGATAATAATACGTACCTTTGGGGCATAAGCAAAGGATTTAGAGTGAGGTGTGGAACTTTGCTGCTCATCCATTGTGTTGAGCTGTTTGTACAAAATATGTTTTAAGAGATATTCTGTATTCACTGTTGTGCGGTTGTTAATTATAATTTGTGAAATTCACCAAAGTGACAGAGAAACTGAAATATGCCAAAGAACAAATTACAGTTTTTCACAATCATTTTGGTGCATTTCTCAAATCAGAATTAATATTTGGATCACATGGTGAGCAGTTCCCAAAACACTTTGTGCAAGCAGCACTACACAATAGATAAGCAGCTAATGTCCACACCTCACTCTAACCCAGGGGTGTCCAATTAATTTTTTTAAGGGGCCACACTGTGATGGTTTTACAGAGCCAGACTAATACATTTAGCTCGGTTCTGCCCAATACATATATACCGTAGGCCTGTACAGCATTTATAATAACTCTTTTTATATAAAAAATAACTAAATGAAAACATTATAAATGATACAATAAAATGTGGTGGATTTTAAACATTTTGCATTGTTTTGACTAGCACCACAACATGACAAAAAAAAAACAAGTTTTTAAAGATCAGCATCGCTTTAACTTAACAAAGTAACAGTAAATAAAACATTACAGCGATGCAATGAAAATGTTGAGCACATAATTTTATAACAAACATTTCTGAATATTTGATGTGGAAATGAGGAGGACAGCACACAAGATCAAATCTGTTTTATGAACAACTGAATATAGAGTTTATAAATAATAATATAGAGTGAATATAGAGTGAATATAAATAAGAAACGAAAATAAACCCAAAATGTTGACAAAAATATAATCTAACGAATAAAAAAAAAATAAGAAACGAAAAACTCCACACGACCAAAGAAAATTACTAAGACTTGTAATACTGAAAAAAAAACGGAAAAACCAAAGAGAAGAGGCGCAGCGCATTTTGCCTGATTTCTCTTGATTAATTATCAGTACATTTGTTGGCTTTAGTGAATTTAATAACATGAATCTAACTACACTTGTCCGACCTTATTTATTAAAACGTTTTTTTTAGAAGAGAGATGTTATTCTGCGCGCAATGTCGCGCGCGCTGCGCCTTGCACCACTTTGCGTGCCTGCAACATTTAAGAGCACTGGATGAGATTTTAATTAATTAATTAATATATTTAATATTTTAATAAATTTGCCCTGGTGATAAGAAACGAATTCTAACGTATAGCTTTATGTTTCTGTGTATTTCAAATGTTTTAAGTTTTATATAATTGACGGGCATCACCATACGCCGACAATGTGCTTTATTTTTCAGATATAAAAGTGAAATTCAGTTAAATAATAGCAAAGTTAAATAAAATAAATTTATGTTTAGTCAATGTTATTTTCTCTTTTAATTTTCCATATCAAAAACTCCAGCTTTTGAGTGAGAATAAGCATCTGTTGAAATTCTTAAACAGCAGAATGCCTGTCTGCTAGTTACAGTTATTTCGTCTGTGTACTAAACATAAATATAAATCATTATAACTGACAGAAATAAATATAACTAATAATGATTTGTAGTTACTGTGCAGATTTTAAGTATATTTTATTTTTTATAGTTGATTGCTGAAGGCTCTGGGTGAGCTTTATTTTTCTGTAGTAAAGAAGGGTGATCAATCGCGCAAAGCTTTTTTCCGCTGCCAAGATAGAAACAGGCCAGAAATTTACCTGAACACACATCATTTCCAGACCACCACGCCCATCAGCGTTAATATATTCCAAACGTCCAACGCTATTGTAAGGACGCGTGCAAGGCATCAAAATAGACTGTTGACGGGGTGTATGATGGCAACGCGCCACGCTACACGCCTTGCGCGGGGTGTACGATAGGGCCCTTTGTCTGTATGCGCGAAGTTTTATTCAGCAGCTAAAGTAACGTGCAGTAACGGGGTGTCGGAAATGGTAACGGCGTTATAGTTACCGTCAGAGTAATTAGTTAGATTACTCGTTACTGAAAAAAGTAACGGCGTTAGTAACGCCGTTTAATATAACGCCGTTACTACCATCACTGCTAATAACTGATGGACACAGTAATATTTCAGGATTGAAATGAGGTTTATTGTACTAACAGAAAATGACTGTAAGGACATTAAAGATATATTTAATTGGAATTAAGCCTAGTCAAAACCAAACGTGAGAAAACCAGTTGGCTTATCCCCTCTTACTGCCCCTCTAAATTAGGCGTGCGTGAGTCTCTTCACTTTAGCGAGCAAACAGTGACAAGGCTAATGTAACAAGCACACTAATGTAAAAACAAAATTTCCAGTGCGGGTCTCCCTTGTGCAACATACAGCGCGATTCACCACGTGAATGTGTCTAAAACGAGAAACAAAGTTATGTAAAATGTTCTGTCTAAACGTTCTTTTTCCAAAAAAAGAAAGAAGCTTTTGCAGAAAGTCAGGTAGAGGCAGAGAATTTAAGTGAGGGACGAGCCACGCAACCTACACATAATGAGCGGCAAGAGCAGAAAGATAATTCAGCTGGAGAAAGCGGCGCAGAGAGTGAGGAGACATTAAAACAGGGAGAGACAGATGAACATCATGGGAGTTAAGGCTGAGTGTGAGGACCAGAGAAAAGAGCCGTTTGTGTCCACAAACACAACACCAGGTTTGTGGTGTCAAAATGAGTCAGTTAATCTGTAGGTTTTTGGGTGTTAAAATTATTACAGTGTTACATTACACCTCATTGCTGTTTCTCAAACAGATTTTTGTTTCCATTCCAAACTGTGCAAAGTAGCTGTTTCAATTCCTGTTACTACTGCTTCTTGTGAGTGAAGTTTTTTCCCGCTTAAAGGGATAGTTCGGTATTTTTGACATGAGTCTGTATGGCATCATCATAACCAGTGTCGTGCATCCACACTGACTTACCCCCCACAGCGTCCTGTGAGCCGAGTTCTTGTCCAGTTTAGGTCAAAGCGAAAGTAGTCCGGCATGTTTGCTGGGGTCAGGAAAATAACTCCTTTTTCTTCCCAAAGCAGTACGTGTTCAAAAGAGTGATTTATTTACATCACAAAAAACTAACCCTGCAAAAGTCACGCCTCGTAAATCACTTGGGTCCTACTTTCTCTCGTTCCATATCAATGCGCGCAGCGCTGCAACCTGACAGCTAGCCTACGTGTTTGGGTCGCTTTGTTTACTTCTCGCCTCGAGAACATGTCTGACTATGAGAGTGACGAGGAAAACATTGATCACCGCTCAGAGCCACGGGGATATCTTTATGAACCCGAGTATACAGATGTTGAACTTCGCCAAATGGAATTAGATCGGGCAGAAAGAGAGAGGGTGGACAGAGAAGTGGTGGATGAAACTGGAGCCACTGCTGGAGCTGCGATACCCAGGGTGGCCGACAAATCCTGGTGCACTTGTTTCAAGTGCGAAATAATGCAGACCGAGGTGGAATGCTACTGTTGCCACGAGTGGGACTTAGTTATGCCCGAGATGCAAGACCTATCCATTGATGAGGATGTCAGCGGGGCAGCTGCTTGCATCACAAACAACAGTGACTTCCCTGCACTCCTGAATGCTGGTGTGTTGAGAACTTTTTTTTACGCTATGAGCGAATGCTGTAGAGAACATTGGTAGGCTACAGTTTTATTTACCTGGGGTGCAGGGACAGCAGATTTCTTCAGAATCCGTTTCTTCATCTGTCGTTGTCCAGGACATGTGGATAAAAAGTCATCATCGCTGAAGTGCGCACTGCAAACACGAAGCTTTTTTTATTTTTTCCACTTTTGTGTCCACATGGATGCCCAGCGCTAGTACCCAAAGTTTCCTCAGAGCAACATCAGTCACAGGAAAACGATGAAAACTCTGCGGAGAATCAGCCACATCTTTGTTGCTACAGCCTGGATAGTCACAAGTCCGCACCATTTTAACACACACACACACACACCTAGCTATATATATATATATGTGTGTTTACAAAGCTTATAAAAGCCAATAGACTTCTCCCTAAAGTTAGCTCGTTTGCGTTGCTAGTCTGAACACAGCTGCTAAGCAGTGCCAAAACACAGAACAAGTTGACGCGTGCGCAGCTCGCTGTCAGAATGACGCGCACTGATACGAAATGAGAGAAAGTAGGACCCAAGTGATTTACGAGGTGTGACTTTTGCAGGGTTAGTTTTTTGTGATGTAAATAAATCACTCTTTTGAACACGTACTGCTTTGGGAAGAAAAAGGAGTTATTTTCCTGACCCCAGCAAACATGCCGGACTACTTTCGCTTTGACCTAAACTGGACAAGATCTCGGCTCACAGGACGCTGTGGGGGGTAAGTCAGTGTGGATGCACGACACTGGTTATGATGATGCCATACAGACTCATGTCAAAAATACCGAACTATCCCTTTAAGCTAGTAAAAACCTATCTTAGGTCCACTATGACAGATGAGAGAGTAATTTGGGTATTGGGTATAATTGTAAAGCATAATAAAAGCTTTGAAGGATGATATTTGTTTATCTGTTTTGTAGGAAACCTGTTGGTAAGAAAGCAGCATAAAAACATTAAAGACAGCTGATTTAAAAGAAATGTAATATGAAACTGAAAAAGGGATAAATAACATTTAAATGGTAGCAAAGATACTGAAGGGTGATATGTATATGAGTTTGTATAAAACATAAGGATTATATAACTAAGCTGCAAATTGTGTAACTGAAAACTATTTTGCCCCTCTAAAATAACCACTGGCCCCACACTGGCCCCCCTGGTGAAATGGTCTAGAACCGCCACTGGAAATATCAATGAAACTAGTCATAATTTAATTGCAGATTTTAGAAATTAGAGTTAAAAAGTAACTGCAGTGATCTTAAACGTACAACTCAGTGGAAAATGTGATGCCAATCTGACTAACATAAATTATAATAAATGAAAAAAACTAAAGGAAAAAGGTAAACACATTTATATTCCAGAAAGAGAGAGTGAGACAGACATAGTGCGAAAATTAAAAGTATTGGCACAATATCTTCCAGGAAATAAAAAGGTGTCCTTTAGTTATACAATAAGAAGCTCTTTCCACAGTCTGAGCAGTGATACGGTTTCTCTCCTGTGTGAATGCACTGGTGGAACTTCATGTAGTAAAACTGCTCCCACAGTCTGAGGAGTGATATAATTTCTCTCCTGTGTGAATGAGCTGGTGTCTTTTGAGAGAACTCTGTCTACTAAAACTCTTCTCACAGTCTGAGCAGTGATACGGTTTCTCTCCTGTGTGAATGCGCTGGTGTATTATGAGATGACTCTGTAAAGTAAAATTGTTCCCACACTCTGAGCAGTGATACGGTTTTTCTCCTGTGTGAATGCGCTGGTGTCTTTTGAGATGACTCTGTGTGGTAAAACTGCTCCCACAGTCCGAGCAGTGATACGGTTTCTCTCCTGTGTGAATGCGCTGGTGTCTTTTGAAATCACTCTGTTGAGTAAAACTCTTCCCACAATCTGAGCATTGATACGGTTTCTCTCCGGAGTGAAAGCGCTGGTGTATTTTGAGAGAACTCTGTTGAATAAAACTCTTCCCACAGTCTGAGCAGTGATACGGTTTTTCTCCTGTGTGAATGCGTTGGTGTATTTTGAGAGAACCCTGTTCAATAAAACTCTTCCCACAGTCTGAGCAGTAATACGGTTTCTCCCCAGTGTGAATGCGCTGGTGCTGTCTTAGATTACGCAGTTGATTAAACCTCTTTCCACACTCTGAGCAGTGATGCGGTTTCTCTCCTGTGTGAAAGCGCTGGTGTATTTTGAAAGAACCGAGTCTATAAAAACTTTTCCCACACTCTGAGCAGTGATACGGTTTCTCCCCGGTGTGAATGAGCTGGTGTCTTTTGAGATGACTCTGGGTAGTAAAACTGCTCCTACAGTCTGAGCAGTGATACGGTCTCTCTCCTGTGTGAATGCGTTGGTGTTTTTTGATACGACTCTGTGTGGTAAAACTGCTCCCACAGTCTGAGCAGTAATACAGTTTCTCTCCTGTGTGAATGCGCTGGTGTCTTTTGAGATTACCCAGAACACTAAAACTCTTGCCACAGTCTGAGCAGTGATACGGTTTCTCTCCTGTGTGAATGGACTGTTGTAGATTGAGATCACTCTCTGTAGTAAAACTACTCACAGAGTGGAGAAATGTCTCCTCGACTGGACTTGGGTTCATTTTTCTGTGAGATGTAGGAAACAACTTTTGCTGGTACTGGAGATTCTTCTGGATGCCTTGTGCTTCACCTCTTTCAGCAGTTTAACATTGATCTTTGTGAAATCTCCTGATTGTTTGAAATGATCAGTTTCAGAAGAATTGGAATATTTTCATCTCTGGAGAAGACAAAAAAAATTGTGTAATTAAAGTTAAGCTGGTTGATTAACTGCAGAGAAGTACCTGCCGTACCTGCTGCTAACAAGTTACCATTTTCTCAGCGTTTACTGTTTACCAAGGGAATTGTTTACATTATTACATTGTTACATGAAATCCATTGTTGAAGCACTGTTCTATATAGTTTATTAAGGAATGGATTTGTTGATGGCATATATATGGTCCTTTAGTAAAAGCTCATGATACTATTTTTAGGTCACTAACAGTCATTTTGCAGAATTTCTGAACCCTTTCCTTAATTTAAAAGTCCAAACAATTTAACCACACATCATAGTGTTCAACATTACATATCAGGATACAAATATATATATATATAAATAATGATCCGGGCTGAGCCCCGGAATCACATACCCAGGCAACGCCCCTGCCTAAGAAAAAGCAAACCCCATCATAAGAAGTGCATTCAGTAGACACAATTAAAAACACAGGACCCAATGCTAATGAGTTTTGCTAAGTGGAGTAAATGTAAATATACTAATAATAATAACAATAGCATCATTTTTTTCTAGCAGTAAACGTAATGTGGACTAACATGTTTAGGTTGAAAAGAGACCTTTAGTTGGATGTAACTAATAATAAACATATCAAACCCACTCCTACGCCCTTGGATTAACGTTAGATTATACTTAAAACAATGGTAACTGGGTGATTTCTTTGAGAGAGACAGCAGTATCTTCACCAAGCAGCTGCAGAACTGCAGCCCACCTAGGACGCAGCCTCGACCCTGGAGAGCAGCTATATGTCTATATGCTGATTAAAAGGTGAACTGGATCCATGTGGGTCACAGCCAGACTGCTGACCAGAGCTAACTAGGAAAAGATCCTCAGCCGGATCCTGGATGAAGCTGCGTCTGTGCTGTTTAAATGCTGCAGCTTTTGATGTTGATGTGTTTCTGTGGGTCTAGGAGTAAATGTAGAACAGCGTGTTGAAGAGAGGAACTTCTCCATACCTTCTGTAGTTCAGCTGATCCTGTTCCTCCAGCGGTGTGGGAGAACAAAGCTCCAAAAACACTCCAGCTGTAGACCCCCGAAGATCAGCTAGAGCCGGGTTATGGAGAGCCCGCCCACTCCCTGTCTCCCCCGGTATATCAGAAAATAACTGCTGAACGCTAGAGGGAGCCCGCGAGTGAGCCCTCAATGAACGGAGGTGAATGGAGCTAAACAGCTAAAAAACTCTCATTTAAAATAGTGTCTAACGACTTGTCTTGGATTTTCCTTTAATTTTACAAAGTAGATCAAAGTTCTTCACTGAAACATGAATTAAATATTACCAGTATATTTCCATTTTTCTACAGCAAGCGGGTTTTAGGCAGTAAAGGCTCTAGCATTTCTGCTACTGTGAGCTGAGTGGATGGTGATCCTGTAGTAACAGCCAGAGCACATTTTAAATATTTATAACTGGAGTTTAAAGGCTTTAATGATGCGTTTGGTACTAAAAGTTTATGTTGTTCTGTGTTGAGAAAATACTGAAATAATTACTGTAAAGATTATTAAACATTTATTTGAGCTCGTTCAATCTGGACTCAATTCAATTCTATTCAAATTGTCTTTATTAGCATGACTGTTTTGAAAACAATGTTGCCAAAACACACAGATGTCAAAAACTGAACATATACTAAGACATCACTGAAAATATTAACAGAAACGTCAATAAAAAGAAACAATGAGAATAACAATAATAGTAACAATAGTAATAATAACAACAAAATAAATAATTATAATAATTAGATTAGTTAGAATAGTCAAGTACAAGAATGAACTGTGGCTTATTGGGGAGTTACTGGGCTGCAGGACTGTTTATATCTCTATATCTCTACGGCCAGGCCGGGGTCACTCAGCCGGTACTTGGTCAGGATCTGTCTCTGCTGTGGATCTCTGACGGTGTAGAGATTCTCTGCTAATTCATACGGTCCGTTTAAGGTCGATAGCATTGTAATTTGGACTGGGTTCCGGTGTGGTTGTCCCAGTGTTGTAGATAGTCTGATTTGGTCTGTTTGATGATTTGGTGGACTCTGATTGGACTTTGGTCAGCAGTGCTGGACTGAGGCTGTGGTTTTGTTTGGGGTCAGTGGGTTAGTTAATCTCAGAACCAGCTGACAGAGGGGACATACTGTAGTGGGTCTTCTCCTCTATAGAAACTCTCTAAGCTCGGCCCCGGAAATCCAACTAGATGTCAAAATAAAAGTCCTGCTCCGCTGCGATACTTCCGTGTTTACATGTTTTTCGTTAGCGTTGGAGCATTTCTCATATCAGAATTGAAGTTCTTAAAACTATTTCTTCAACTTGTACATCATCTAGACACTTGTTCTCATCACAGAAGCCATCACTAATTTCTAACAAACAGGAAATTATATAATGTTCCTGCAGAGGATACTGTAAAACTGTCTACTAGTGATGGCAAACCGAGGCTTTCTGAAGCACTGAAGCCTTTTTCCTAATTGTATCGAAAAAAGGTTCATTACTCGGAGCTTCATAACACAGTGGACATCAGCGGCACCTGGTGGGCAAAACCTGAAAGTGCTTTGTGTATTTAAAGGACGAGGGGCGTTTTTTTTTTGTCTTTTTACAGTTTTTAAACCTGTTCCAGTGCATTTACATGACATTTGAGGTTTAAATAAAAACGGAAAAAAGGAAATGGAAGAATACTTTGATGTCTGGATAATTTAATGCATTATATTAAAAGACATAACTGTAATATATTTTTAATTAATATATAATACACTTAGAATGTACCTTGATAGAGCACACTGGAGAAACTACACTTCTAATTGCATTCACATTGTTGCTTTTTTCCCTTCACCATGTTATTAATCTGTTAATATACCAAAATTTAAAATTATATTATTCACTATTATTCACATCTTTCCAAGCAGGGTTTGTAACATGTCACATAGGCAAGGCTCATGTAGATATGCTGCATGGGGGATATGGAAGAATTTGATGAAAGAAATGTAGTAATTGTCATAAGGCAACACTTTTACTGGATGTATGCCATGACAGTACACACATTGAACTATGAGGATATATATATATATATATATATATATATATATATATATATATATATATATATATATATATATAATTATTGTACACTCTTACAGAACTAATAAAATGCCATATGTCTAAAAGGCATAGTTTTCTTCCAAAGTTTATATTTTCTAAATAATAATTTTCTACCTTATTTGATGGCAAAAGTTCAAAGTGTTCCCAAACTTCAGAACGGCCTCTTTTTCTTACTAGTTCCATTCTAATATTTTATTATCTACTATCTATATCTTATCTATCTATCTATCTATCTATCTATCTATCTATCTATCTATCTATCTATCTATCTATCTATCTATCTCTCTCTCTCGCTCTCTCTCTCTATCTCTCTATCTCTCTCTCTCTGTATCTCCGCTAACAACCCTCGAACTGCGCGCCAGGATTTGCCGCTTTTGAATCTTTCCCTGAAGCAGTCACGTGGTTGTGTGCCGAAATGAAGCTTCGGACGTCATTGGTCACGTGATCTTTGTAGAACGAATCAAGCATCGGCTCAGTGATTCGAACCAATGCGTGTCGTTTTTTCAACACACGCCTCGAAGCTTCAGGTTCAAGGGTAGCACCACTACTGTCTACTGTTTCTTAAATGATCAATGTTTTCTGTATTATACTTTACTCTGCTGAACTGTCTTACCCCACCAGAACATCTAGGCAGCAGTTCACTTGTTCGTAATCAATGACAAAAGGACTCTTTATTCTGATGGCTCTAACACATTCGTACAAAAATAGAAATACGAATGTTCGAAAAATACTAATCTAAAAATGCGTACCTTTGGGGCATGAGCATTGGATTTTGAGTGGGGTGTGGACATTTGCTGCTCATCCATAGTGTTGAGCTGTTTGTACAAAATGATTTTAGAGATATTCTGTATTCACTGTTGTGCAAATGTTAATGATGATTTGAGAAATACATCAAAGAACAAATAGTTTTCTCAGTCACTTTGGTGCATTTCTCAAATCAGAATTAATATTTGCATCACAGGGTGGGCATTTCCCAAAACTATTTGTGCAAGCAGCACCACACAATGGATGAGCAGCTAATGCCCACACCTCACTCCAAACCCTTAGTTCATGTCCGAATGCAATGAATTTGTATCAGTAAACGTCATGTGGTCATGTATCAGTATACTCTGTGATGATTTTCTAAATGCCACTGTTTTGATGCCAGATTGAAAATGATTTTAAAATGCTGCACTTTTCCCTGTCAGTCACGTTCCAGCGTACACATTTAGACATCGCTGTTTATAAGAGCCTGGTTTCTAGAAATTATGATTTAATTGTTGTACAGTATTTTATTGACAGACCAAGTTGTTGTACCACAGAAGACAGACAAAGTACAGGCTGTATCCTTTTTAAACATTCTTTCCTCCATTCCTCTATTAGACACTCCTACCTAGCTGCTCCACCTTGTAGATAAAGTAACGTCAGAGACAGAAACTCATTGCTTGTGTTGGTCATCCTCTAGTCCTTTATCAGTGCTCACAAAATGCTTCCTGTTTAAAAAACTCAAGCAGCAGCACAATACGCCACCAACCTGCTGATTAGTGTCACCGCAGTACTGAGAGCTTAATGACCCACCACCCAAATGATAAAGCTGTTCTGTTGGGGTCTATCCCGTGGGGTACTGGCCGTTGAAGAACAGGGTGAAAGAAGGATAGTAACCAGAATTTTTGATCTCCCAGCATTCTGCTGCACCCTATATTCAGCCTCTGCCACTGTAAGGCCATGATTGATAAGATAGTCCACATCTATGACCCTTGTTTCAGCTGGAACATGCTCAGAAAACTCCCTTCATCAAAAGTCACGGTTCACCTGAGATCTAATCCTCAATTCAAAAGATGTTTACCAGAAGAATCTAATAGAAATGTAGAATGTTTTACAGGCTCTGACAACTAGTTACACTAATAATTTGAATGTAAGAACTTATTCAGTGAACTGAATAAGTGTTAGTTGTTCTGGTGGGTAGGACAGTCCAGCAGAGTGAAGTATAATATATTGTGATCTGCATGACAGAAGTGATTCTTTATTTGGGAAACAGCAGAAAGTTGTACAGAATTATTACAAATGATATAATATCATACAAAATCATATAATATTATAAAAGGAGACTAGATGATGTGCAGGTTGAACATATAGCTTTGAGAAATGTTATTCTGATCTGAGAAATGCTCCAAAGCAACCAAGAAACACTGTAAAATACAACCCCAAATCAGATTACATTGGGACAGTAAAGAAAATGCAACATAAACACCTCAGTGTCTTTTACAATTCCATTGAGTTTCATTTGATTGCAGTTAAATCTATTTAATGTTTTGTCCGTTCAACTTTATTTCATTTGATTGATAAAGCATTTGCCACTTGCAATGTTTCCTTTGTTTCTCACAGCATTTAAAAGTTGTTTTAGTGCAGACAGTATCAAGTGATTAAATGTTCCAGGTGTTATTTTGTCCTGCTTTTTGGGGTCAATGTAATCACATTTTGTATAACACAATTCTCAGCACATTATACATCAAGGACAGTACAGGACTGCAGACAGGCCAGCCCAATGCACATGATCTTTTTTTCCACAGCCATGCCATGCCATGGTCATGTGTGCAGCATGTGAATTTACAGGTGCATCTCCACAAACTGTAATATAATTGAAAAGTTACTTTATTTAAGTAATTCTGTTTAAAATGTGCACATTGTCTTGTCAAAAACATGCATGGACATCCCTTAAAAAGATAAAGTCTGTGTGAAGGATAGAATAAACTGCTGGTACAACTTGTTGAAATGTTTTTCCCGAAAGCTCAAAAACCTGACGCATATAGATAAACTTAGATCATCTAAGAAACTCTAGAGATCTCCTGGCATCTGGAATCAGGAGGATACATTTACTGATTGCAGTTCTCCAAACATTTCACATACAGCAATGACAAACTTTGAAAAATTAGGGCACTCCCTACATACACAGTAATTCGTCTACACCATTCTGAAAGGCTCCATTCGGACCAACTGGTGCCGAGGCTCTCAAGAAATTCTTCATTCTGGAAAGATGGCAGTGACTCTGCTCAAGGGATCCTCTGACACCCAACAATAATTCTGTAGCTCAGGCACACACTTTCTATTTCACACTTTATTATATAAAGATTTCATATATACTCCAAGAGACGGTACAAGGAGCATGTCACAGACCGATTGAGGATTCATAGTTTATACATACTCTTCAGACTGAGTTCAGTACAAGTATATTCTCAGTTCTTCCCCAAACAGCAAAAGAGTCTTAATAACAGCCTTCAGAAGAACATCTATAACCTCTGAAGCTCTTCCCACAGTCTGAGCAGTGATACAGTTTCTATCCTGTGTGAATGCGCTGGTGTCTTTTGAAATCACCCTGTTGAGTAAAACTGTTTCCACACTCTGAGCAATAATACGGTTTCTCTCCAGTGTGAATGCGCTGATGTATTATGAGATTACTCTGTGTAGTAAAACTCTTTCCGCAGTCTGAGCAGTGATACGGTTTCACCCCTGTGTGAAAGCGCTGATGTAGTTTGAGAGAACTCAGTTGAATAAAACTGCTCGCACAGTCTGAGCAGTGATACGGTTTCTCTCCTGTGTGAATGCGCTGGTGTATTTTGAGAGAACTGTGTTGAATAAAATTCTTTCCACAGTCTGAGCAGTAATATGGTTTCTCTCCCGTGTGAATGCGTTGGTGGATTTTAAGAGAACATTGTTGAATAAAACTCTTCCCACATTCTGAGCAGTGATATGGTTTCTCTCCCGTGTGAATGCGCTGGTGTTGTCTGAGATGACGCAGTTGATTAAACCTCTTTGCACAGTCTGAGCAGTGATACGGTTTCTCTCCTGTGTGAATGCGCTGATGTATTATGAGATTACTCTGTTGAGTAAAACTCTTTCCACAGTCTGAGCAGTGATACGGTTTCTCTCCTGTGTGAATACGCTGGTGTCTTTTGAGATGACTCTGTGTAGTAAAACTGCTCCTACACTCTGAGCAGTGATACGGTTTCTCTCCGGTGTGAATGCGCTGGTGTCTTTTGAAATCACCCTGTTGAGTAAAACTGCTCCCACAGTCTGAACAGTGATACGGTTTCTCTCCAGTGTGAATGCGCTGGTGTCTTTTGAAATCACCCTGTTGAGTAAAACTGCTCCCACAGTCTGAACAGTGATACGGTTTCTCTCCAGTGTGAATGCGCTGGTGTCTTTTAAGATTTTCCAGTTGAATAAAACTCTTCCCACACTCTGAGCAGTGATACGGTTTCTCTCCTGCGTGAACGTGTTGGTGTATTTTAAGGTCACTCCCAGAGTGGTGAAATTCATCCTTGCCCGGAATTGGCTTCATTTTTCTGTGAGATGTAGGAAACACAAAGATTTTTTTTGGTGTAATTAAATTAAACTAGGTCTTTAAATTGCAGAGAATTAAAAAAAAAAAAAAATACAGAGACACTTTTGTATTACCATAAAGGCTACTGCACTTGTATCCCACTCTAAATGCTACCCATAGGCATTATAATATGAAGTTGTAGTTCTTTCTGCAGTAGGCTGTCAGCAGGCCTCTGCTGCAAAATAAACATGCATTGTTAAAAAAATAAATGTAGTGAAAAAACTCAGAAGCTGACCTATACTGTACATATCATTGTACGACTACTTTATTATCTCAATTTAATCTAGTGCTGGGCGGTATACCAGTGACAAACATGCAAAAAATCTGGAAATCAGGAAGGGCAAACACTTTTTCACACCACTGTAATGAAGTCTGATTTCTTTATATATTGAGTAATTTTGCAGGACAAAGTAAACCCAACAGTAATTAAAGCCTTAATTTAAAGCCTTAGTGTTTTAGTAAGTCACAAACCTATATTAAAGCCCAGACATGCAAATAACTATAAATAAATAATAATTTAAAAAAATACTGTGATATACCATGAAACCATCACAACCTTGCAAAACACCATGATATGTATTTTTGGTTGTACACTGCAATTTATACTATATTACCATACTTTTTAATCTACAGTATATTAAAAAAAAAAAAATCCATAACCTATAAGTATACTGCTCCAACACCCAAAATTTCTCTCGGGAGTGATTTTATAAATATCTTTATAAATACCTGTCTGTAATTTATAGATTTAGAGTAAATCTCTATCCCGTCACTGTTATAAAATATAGAAAAGTAGCCAGACTGACAGTTTCACACTTAATAAATGTTCTGCAAATGTAGCTTTCCATTTAGTGAATGAAAATAATTTATATTTAAGTAAGGGCATGACTATAATAACTCAAATTAATTAAGCAATAATACACCAGAGGGAGTGCTATAACGTGTAATATTGGCACTGATGAGCTGCGGTGGTAGGCACAAGGCCGCAGGTCGTGTACTGTAGGCCCAACTTCCGAGTGTAATATTGAGATTATACCACAGTTCCATTATCACTGTTTATTAAAAGATTTTTACTTAAAGAGGATGAGAAAATATGATCTGTTTGGCTATAAACACTCCACAAGTCAAAATAGTTCCATTGCTGCTCTGCTCGTAGCTGCTCTGTAAGCTCTGCATTGTTGCTAGGTTAGCGTTTCAGTCAAAATTGTGGAAATCTAAGCTTTCTGTAATAATAAATGTCAAAACTTTACACACTTAAATAAACTATTTTTAGGAGAAAAATCTGTGTAAATTAAAGTCCAGTGCTCGTTTGACTTAAGCTAAAAGTTTTGTTTACTTCGCCGCCCCCCCAGTGGCAAGACCTGCGGAATTACAAGGGTCCCCTATTTTACATTCAGCTTAAAATACCCTATATTATCTGAAAAAAATATACACTTAAGCTTTTATTTTAATTATAACAACCCCTCTTAACCTGATACTGTTGGCTGATAATGTGTGTAATAAACAAGCGGGGCTTGTTTGTAGGACCATGTTTTTGCCTGCACCGACGTTTGAAGACATAGCGTTTCTGCACTATGCCTACGGGATCCAGATAATGACATCACATTTGGTTTGTAAGCGCTACATCATTGCTAGGTTACCTGTATGTGGCAGAGTAATACATGGAGAGCTTCGGTTACAGTGCATTACCGGCTGATAATGTCACTCATTAAACGCCTCTCAGCCAATCACATTGCAGGGTTTGATGTACAGTTTCACTGAAATCCCTGCACTCTTCCTTTTACTGGGCTCTTTACAATCACCCTTCTGTGTTGCTTAACAGAGTATTAAAAATAAGACCATCTGTATAACCAGATTCATAACACTGCATAACAGCAGCTCCTCTTAATCCTGGCTAAGAACTGAAAAGTGGGGAATTAAGACTAGATTACACTTAAACAATGGTAACTGGGTGATTTCTAAGCAGCTGCAGAACTGCAGCCCACCTAGGACTCACCCTCGACCCTGGAGCGCAGCCGTATTTTACAGATTATAAAGCGCACTATCAATGAACATAAATTTTCATACATGAGGTGCACCGGATTATAAGGCACATTGCAAACAACAATAGCAAGAAACAGGGGTGTCGGCATGTTTGCCTTCCGGGGGGATGCTAAGTAAACAAATCTGTTATTTAAAAAAAATAAATAAACATTTTCTTTTAAAGTTAAACGAGCACATGATGTTAATCTACACAGATTTCTCTCCTGCAAACTTTATGTGGGTAAGTAAAGTGCTTCCATTTATTCACAGTAAGCTTAGGTTTCCAGTATTTTAGCGTGGTTAGCGGCTGTAAATGCCACACGACAGCGCTACACTGAGGAACCCTGAGTGTTCTGGTAACCAGGGTGCTATTAGCTAGCGGTTCATCCCACTAGATTGTTTTAAACACGTAAACGTTACTTACCTCTGAACGGGGAAAGAGCTAGCACTTAGTGCAGTTAGCAGCTAATGCTAATGTTGCCCCAGCCTCTGTGGTGAAGAAACTTTACTGAAACTCCTGTAGAGTGGCTTTACTGCTCCTTACAACCTGATTGTTAGAATTCATACATAAAGCACTGTTGATTTTTAAAAAAAAATAAAGTATTTTAAATGTTTATATGTCTATATGCTACCTAGGAAAAGATCCTCAGCCGGATCCTGGATGAAGCTGCGTCTGTGCTGTTTAAATGCTGCAGCTTTTGATGTTGATGTGTTTCTGTGGGTCTAGGAGTAAATGTAGAACAGCGTGTTGAAGAGAGGAACTTCTCCATACCTTCTGTAGTTCAGCTGATCCTGTTCCTCCAGCGGTGTGGGAGAACAAAGCTCCAAAAACACTCCAGCTGTAGACCCCCGAAGATCAGCTACAGCCGGGTTATGGAGAGCCCGCCCACTCCCTGTCTCCCCCGGTATATCAGAAAATAACTGCTGAACGCTAGAGGGAGCCCGCGAGTGAGCCCTCAATGAACGGAGGTGAATGGAGCTGAACAGCTAAAAACTCTAATTTAAAACAGTGTATAACGACTTGTCTGAGATTTTCCTTTAATTTTACAAAGTAGATCAAAGTTCTTCACTAAAACAGGCAAGAAATGTTACCAGTATATTTACATTTTTCTACAGCAAGCGGGTTTTAGGCAGTAAATGAATTTCTGCGAGCTTAGTACTGAAATTTGATATTGTTGTGTGTTGAGAAGATAATGAATTTATTTTTAAACTATGATTTACTCAATTTCTCCATATGAGCTCGTTCATTCTGAACTCACTCGGGAGCCCGCTTTACTGTCTAATAAACCTGGAAGACATTCTGAAGTGGGTCTTCTCCTCTATAGAGACTCTCTAGCTCGGCTCCGGAAATCCAACTAGCTGTCAAAATAAAAGTCCTGCTACGCTGCGATACTTCCATGTTTACATGTTTCTCGTTAGTGAAACGGATCATTTCTCATTTCAGAATTAAATTTCTTAAAACTATTTGTTCAACGTATACATCATCTAGACACTTGTGCTCATTACAAGAGACATTTGTCACTTGTTTCTAACAAACATCAAATGATTTAGTATGTTCCTGCAGATGATACTGAAAAACAGTCTGCCCTTTTCCAAATGAGCACTCCCTTTTGTCCTCACTGTATTATACTACTGAAGATTAGTTATCAGGTGCATCATTTACTTTTATTGTTGATAGGAAGTGTGTTATCAATAATGTCCTTACAATGAGCTAAAACAGAGTTTGCTGATACACAAAAACCTGACTAAGCTTTCTGACGGTCTTGTTCGTAATCAGTGACAAAGGGACTCTTTATTCTGATGGCTCTAACACATTCACTGATAAAAAAAAATACATACATTTGGGGCATGAGCATAGGATTTAGAGTGGGGTGTGGACATATGCTGCTCATCCATTGTGTTGAGCTGTTTGTACAAAATGTTTTAGAGATATTCTGTATTTACTGTTGTGCAAATGTTAAGGTGCAAATTAATGTCTTTCTCAGTCACTTTGGTGCATTTCTCAAATCAGAATTAATATTTGCATCACAGGGTGGAAATTTCCCAAAACACTTTCCCAAAAGCAGCACCACACAATGGATGAGCAGCTAATGCCCACACCTTGCTCTAAACCCTTAGTTCATGTCTAAATGCAATGTTATTTATATCAGTAAACGTGTCAGAGTCATCAAAATAAAGAGTTCTTTAGTCCTCAATTACAAAAATGACTGTTAAAATGATAAGTCATGTGGTCATGTATCAATATACCCATTTAGACATTGCTGAGCTTGATTGCAAGAAATTATGGTTATACCATCACGATTGTACAGTAACTGTTGTACAGTATTTTTTAACAAACCATGTTGTTGTACCACAGAACAAGCAGACAAAATTATCAGTAGAGGCTGTGTTGATAACACCTTGCCTGCATTATTAGATCTATATTCCTATGTTATTATGCACATGTAAATAGTATTGTAATGTACTATACCTTACAATACAACGGTGCAATATTTTATGAGGAAAGTTAATGTGTGTTGCGTAAATTATTTGGATATTTTCTGATTTATTTTATTTTTATTCTATCCTGCATATATTATGATATTTCTGCATACAAGTGGGAACACGCACCCAAGTTTTTCACTCACCCACACCTGTACTCATGTGATGTGACAATAAATATGATTTGATGATAATTGATGGTCCCTTGAACTCTGTGATGATGGACTTAATTACTGAAGCCATCTCCTGTAACATATGTTAAACAAAGAACTATGGCTCATCTTGTAGTGTGGTGCTTCTAATTTATGAATTAATATTTGGATTAACACATTTACACTTACGTCAACACCACGGGTAATGCGCCTCACATAAGACCTGACCTGGTGAGGCATGAGGAAAGCTAGCATTTCCTCGTCTGAATATTTTGTGTACAATTCTTGGTTGCCACTCCTGACAGTCTGGACTAAGAGCATCATGTCAAATACATAAAATAGCTTGATAATCATGAGTTTCAAATAGTAAAATGCTATTAGAATGATAAGTGCGTGTAAGATCTCAAACTACTGACAGCTTCTAAATAACACAGCACTGAACTACAACTCTACACATTACTGCTAGTGGCTAATAAACCTGCTTGCTCTTTTGGCGACACGGACCAAAGTGGCAAACAAATGGCGGAGAAAGCAATTGGCTGCGATACCGCATCGCTGCACTGTGAAGGCTCGAGTCCGCAGCTCGAGCCTGCAGTTAACATTGCTCAATGATTGGTGGGTTGAGTGCGGCTCCGTGCTTAACAGGGCTTAATAATTGGTGGGTTGAGCTCAACAGTGCTCAATGATTGGTAGGTTGAGCGCTCAACTATGCTCAACAGCACTCAACCACTTGTCGCGATAGGGAGTTGGGAGAGAAAACGCCTTGGAAAACCAGGTGCTGTAAGCTTTTCCCCTCTTGCTTCTATGACTATTCTCCTGTTATATTTATTACTAGTGCGTTTTTTAAAACCCAACATAGATGAACATGCATAAATGGTCTTGATAGGACAGCTGCAGTTGCATACGATTAAACTACCCTGAGAATGCCTGATCTCGGAAGCTAAGCAGGAAGTTGCCTGGTGAGTATTTGGATGGAAGACCACCAGGGAACATAAGGTGCTATAAGCTTTGCTTCAATTACTATTGTCTTGTTATATTTATTACTAGTGCGTTATTAAAAACCCAACATAGCTCAACATGCATAAATAATCTTGATGGTACTGCTGCGATTGTTTACGGTCACTCTACCCTTTGCACGCCTGATCTCATCTGATTTCGGAATGTAAGCAGGGTTTGGCCTATTTAGGACTTGGATGGAGGACCACCTGGGAGTATCAGGTGCTGTAAGCTTTTCCCCTCTTCCCCGCTTCTATTTCTATAGTCATGTTATATTTATTACTAGTGCGTTATTTAAAACAGAACATATATGAACATGCATAAATAGTCTTTATGGTACTGCTGCAATTGCTTACGGTCACACTACTGGTTAGTGCTTGGATGGAAGACCACCTGGGAATACCAGATACTGCAAGCTTTTCACCTCTTGCTTCTACTACTATTGTCTTGTTATATTTATTACTAGTCTGTTTGTAAGACCCAACATAGATGAACATGCATAAATAGTCTTGATTGGACCTGGGCCGACCACCTAGTCCACCTTAACATAGTCCTCACTAGCCTCCGGGAGGTGGGACTCTGCCAAGTGTTATTTGGGGCTGACCGAAGTGCAGTACTTGGGGTACCGGATAGGAAGAGGATTACTCCGACCCCAAGAAACAAAAGTCCATGCCATCAGACACTGGCCCCGACTGGGGCACAAAACTATTGCAGGTTTGTGCCCCACTTTTCCACGATTGCCTCTCCCCTTAGCGACCTCACAAAAAAACATCAGCCGGATCGCGTTCAGTGAATCAAGTGCCATCAAGTGGGCTGTGGAGGAGCTCCGCTATTATCTAACGGGTAGGCCCTTCACTCTCATTACTGATCATGCCCCTTTAACCTGGATGGCGAAAGCTAAAGACACTAATTCCCGTGTTACACGCTGGTTTCTTTCAATACAAGACTTCTCGTTCCAGGTGCGGCATCCAGCCGGCTGACTGAATGCCAATGCTCATGCCCTCTCTAGACGGCCCTTGTTAGGTCTCTTAAAGGAGGGGGGGACTGTGACGCGGACCGCCTCATCGCCGCGACGCCGGACAAACCAAGTAAGCCCTACTCGGTGATCGCTGCTCTCCAGGGTGCTGAACGCTCCTGTTGGTTCAGCACCTGTGTTGTGGACTGTCACCAAGACCGCGTGGCCAAGGGGCGGCGCGCGCTGATCACACACGGCTGGCAGACGCTGAAGCGCACAGCTGAACGGCATCCACAGCCAAGGGCGTAGGAGCGGGCTTGATATTGGGGGGGACACATTTGCCAATATGAACCCAAGCCCACCCAATAGTTTCCTAGAACAACATTTGTGGAAATTACTTTTAATTAAAAGTAAATTATTATTATAAGGTGATTTTACAACCTAAACATGTTACTCCACATTACAGCTACTGTTGTTAGAAAAAGTATGCAAGCAATTATTATTCTTGTTATTATTATTATTATTATTATTGGCATGTCAATTCTGTCATATATTTACATTTTCTCCTGCACTTTTATTTTTTCTACTGAGAGCTCTTCTTCAGATGGTGTCCTTTTATGTAAAAGAATGTAACTTTACGTTTCATAGAGACTTTCATAAACGTCAGGATATGTGGTCTTACTGTGAAATACAAATGAACAGAAGTCACGTTACAGCAGTGTTTCTCAACCCTGTTCTTACATATTCTACTGCATATTAACACTGTTCTGCATATTCTAGAGCTTCCTCTGGTGGATATACATGATTAATTTAGGCTCCATAGGGGGCTAAAGGATTTTAACAGGTAAACTCAGTAAATGACTGTTTATTAGCTGATCAGGTGGAAAACACTAGTTTAGGGCAGTGATCGGGGTTAAGTAACTGCTTTAAACTACCAACTTAAAGTACTGTTCGAAATTCTGGCGATCATCTACATCCAGCTTCTAGATAACTAGTTAGTTAAATCAATTTTCGTTCATTATAGCTCACAGTAAGTCCTGTAATCCTAAATGAATAAACAGTTTGAAAATTAAAGTGATTAGCTGATCAGGTACAGGGAAACATTACATATATAGTTTATTTTTTTCCTTTAACCCTGACTCCCAATCTAGCTAATTCCAAAGATAAACTAACTCACTCTCACAGCTGCAGTTTATTAATCACAGTGAGTTTAATCTGTGTGCTGATTCAGAGACGTGTATTTTTAACCAGCTATCAGAAACATATCATCACAGTTGAAGTGGTTAGCCTATCGTTACCTTTATTTTAGTAAAATCTCCGTATATCCAGATCTGTTTTAAAATCAGCTGAAGATGCTGCAGCCCGATCCCGCTGCTAAATCTCACAGCGAGGGGGCGGGGCTTCCCCAACAGCAAACTGCCTCTGCTCCGCGCGCCGCAAAACCAGCAAGCTGATTGGCTGTTTCTACTGAGAGGCGTGACTTAATACCTGAACCGGCTCCGTGATTGGTCCGGTCTGTCTCCTCATTAATAGTACAGCTGACCTGAGCGAACTGATATCATTTTTGGGGGGGACAAATCCACCTGTTTCTAATATTGGGTGGGACATGTCCCACCCATCCCCCCGGTTCCTACGCCTATGCATCAAGAAGAAGATTGAGGAGAACTCCTCTCCAGAGAAATCCATCAATCTGTTCCACTGTCTGGTCACCTCTAACACACTAACTACTTCTAACCCCATTTCCTTCTTCCCCTCCTTCACTCCTCTATCCCTTTATTTCCCTTTGACCTCCTTTAAGCCCTATCTAAAAATGGGTTATCTAAATTCCTATTACTTTTGTACTTCATTATTGTAAGTCGCTTTGGACAAAAGCGTCTGCCAAATGAAATGTAATGTAATGTAATGTAATATAACTTGTACGGACGGAAAGTTTAAAGTCCCGTCTGATCAAATATGTGTCAGGTGTGTCGACTTCTGCAGGCAGAGAGGTGAGGTGGGGGCTCGTTACCCGACACTCCACACAACAGTGCACAATATCTCTTCTTTAGGAGTAGAATATACAAAAACACCTTCTTTACTGCAAAATAAGTTAAGAAATAAATATTTTTTATTCTTATAAAGGTTCCAGTCCTTTGGAGAAAGAAAGTACCATTCCAGGTTTAGATCTCTATAATATCTAACCAGTGAAAAGGAACAGTTTATAATTTTACATGGTGATTTTAAACACTTTAAAGCAAAATATAGAGCTGCAAAAACACTTCATCCTGAAAATAAAAAAAAAATTAAATAGAAATAGAAAACATTCCTGTAGCCCGGTCACTTCTGGGTACTTTAACCACAGTTCCATGTTTTCTCCATTTGTGAATAAAAGCTCTTATAAAAATAATACTACATATCGTACATATAAAGCAGAATAAGATACGGCAAGTAATAAAACTTTATACATGCAGAAAAAAATATATTTAGACAAGTAACAGTTAATCTTCCTTAATCTTCCGTTTTTAATCTGATTTTATGCAGTGTGCATTGCAGTTCTGTATTTTACCACATGAGGTCACTAATTTCCGTTCTCTCTGCAGTCTTTTGATGGAATACGGACGCCTCAAACCGCGCTCAAATGGAGAGGCAGTAAGAGCAAAAACTGTCCCTGTCCTGTTGCTGCTGTCTCGCGACACCCACCTACTGTCCCGTGACACTCACGTACTGTCTCGCGACACCCACCTACTGTCCCGCGACACTCAGGTACTGTCTCGCGACACTCACGTACTGTCTCGCGACACTCACGTACTGTCTCGCGACACTCACGTACTGTCCCGCAACACTCGCCTGCTGTCCTGCGGAGCTCTTTAACTGGCCTGAGAAGCTCAACGACTGTCCTGCGAAGCCTTTTAACTGTACCGTGGAGCTTTTTAACTGTCCTGCGAAGCCCTTTAACTGTCCTGTGGAGCTTTTTAACTGTCCTGTGGAGCTTTTAACTGTCCTGTGGAGCTTTTTAACTGTCCTGTGGAACTTTTTAACTGTACCGTGGAGTTTTTTAACTGTCCTGTGGAACTTTTAAACTGTCCTGCAGTTTTTTTGTAGACCTAATAAAGCAGATTAAATCAAATTATACAATGCAGACGTGGCAAGCAGTTATCCAACACTTATTAAACAAAGTTAAGTTATTACAATATTGTTGTAGATGTATCATGTCATTTTGCTTGACGTTTACTTTACACTGTAAACCCAGAAGTTGTTTGAACTCAAACAAATTAAGTCTGTTTTACATAAAATTGGATATTTCTAAACAATACTCAACTATTTTGAGTTAGTTGAACATTCTTGGGCACATACACATTCAAACTGAGATCTCTGAGTTGAATCAACTTATAATAACTGAGTTTAGTCTGTTGCCATTAACAGCTTCTTTTCCATTGGCTTCTGTCACAATCGATTTGCATACTGGGTGTGTCCCCCAGTTTGTAGCACTCACCATCAGTGTGTAGTGATTCCCCCTGGGCTACCTTAGGTAAACTTGTAGATCATATATTACGATTAAATGCTTGGTCTCTGTGTTGTAGCTGTAGAACAAGCATCATTTACTGAGCTGCAGTGACTCTGTGTTCTCGCTGTGCTCTCAGTTCTTTTAATTCGTTACTATTTTCTTTCATCTACTTTTCTAAGAGTATTTTAAAAAATGTTGAATGAAACCGGAAAGAAGACTAAATACAAGTTCAGGAAAATATGAATTTTAAATATATATGTATATGTATTTGTTAAGTTCATTGTACTTTAAAATTATATTACATGAACTTAAAATTTATTAGGTAATCGGTTACAACAAAAGTTTTGAGTTTAGTCAACTTATCGGGTTTTACAGTGTAGGAGTTCAGGGGAACATGTTTACCTCGGTGGATGAAATGCAGAGATGAGTGCAGGTGTTGCTGTGAATTCAGAGGATTTAAAATACAGTAATCATGCTGATAAACTGTGTGTCTATTACTATTTCACCCAGTAACATTTGATCTCTCGCTATACCTCTTTAATTCTGAGAACACAGCGGGAAAAGTTTTAACCAGAACCTAAGAAAAGTGGTTTCCCCACTGTTTATTACAGCAGGAGAGGATTAAAAGCACAGTAGTTGCTCAGGTGACCAGCCAACGCCGCTATAGCCAAAAAAAGTTTGATCAATAAAATACTAAAAATATTTAAAATGAATAAAAAAATAATTAATATAAAATAAAAACTCATTTAAAACACAATCAAAGGCTATCTAATAGTACGCAGAATGATATCTGTTTCAGTTTCAAATAATTGAAACAGCTCACCAAAACCTCAACCTATCCTTTATATTTGATTCAATTTATAGGTCCTCACTCATCTTAATTTATTTAACTAAACTGAGTTTTTATTTTTAGCCTCGCTCTGAATTCAGCTCCGCGCTGAGAGAGAGAGAGAGAGAGAGAGAGGCACGGCGCAGCGCATTTTGCCTGATATCTCTTGATTAAATATCAATAAATATGTGAATTATTTTTGTAATAATAATAGAAATCTAGCAGGCGTATTATATTTGTGTGAATAACATGAAATGTTTAAAATGAATACAGACATGTAGAAAAAAAACGAAGACAAGCTGTAACCTAGATATAAATAATTATATCTTAATAATAATATAATAATAATATAATAATAATAAATAATATGATATTGTCCATCGGCACAACCCTAATTGTAACTAATACAAGTACACAGTGATGGGATTTTGATGGAATAGGCCAGTGTTTCTCAACCCTGGCCAAGGAGGCCCACTGTCCTGCAGTTTTTGGAGTTGTCCCTGCTTCCAATACACCAGACAATCAGCTGTCAATTATTGTGTTAATGTGGGGCTGTCAAAGTATGACAATTAATAAAATGTGCAGGGCAGTGGCCCTTAAAGACCAGGATTGAAAAACAGTGTAATAAGCAATAGAATAGGCTCTATCAAAAGACCACAAATTAAACGGTTTCACTGAAATCGTTTCATACCTACACTGCAAAAATCTAAATATCAGCAATTGAAATGATATTTTACATTATTTAAGTAATTCAGAGCCCAAAACAAGCACATACGTTTTTTTTCATGATGGTGATTTATGATGACTGATTTATGAATTTAAGTGTAACGCAAACACCTAGATTTTATTGATTATTTTTAAAGAAAATTTACCAAGAAAAAAATAAGCAAAATGCTGTGCAAATGCATTAACTAAAATTTAGACTTTTAGACTTAATTTAGACTAATTTAGACTTTAATAGAATGTAGATAAACAATAATAAACGAGAATATAGCAAAAAAAAATAATTTATTAATTAGACTGTTCCAGGAACTTATATACAGACACACATAAGTACACACACATCAGAAAAAAATGAATAATAAAAAATATAATTATACCAGAATGTGATATAGAATATAAAAGAGATATATGAGTGTGATAACTGTGAGATTAGGCTAAATACACATGTAATGTGTGTGCAGACATGAACAAGGTCGTTACCTGTGTCCATATTAGTTATTAATTTAAAGTCATACTATTTTTGATATTTGATATTTTGTAATATGACACTGGAAATATTATATAATAGATTTGATGGTCAAATCTAGGGGAATTATCTCATAAGTCTTAAGTCGTCTCAAAAAAACTAAGATAAGACACAATGTATCACATTGCGGCACAGTTAAAAGCTCCACAGGACAGTTAAAAAGCTCTGCAGGACAGTTAAAACAGTTAAAAACCTCCGCGGTACAGTTAAAAAAAACTCCGCGGTACAGTTAAAAACCTCCACGGTACAGTTAAAAACCTCCACGGTACAGTTAAAAACCTCCGCGGTACAGTTAAAAACCTCCACGGTACAGTTAAAAACCTCCACGGTACAGTTAAAAACCTCCGCGGTACAGTTAAAAACCTCCACGGTACAGTTAAAAACCTCCACGGTACAGTTAAAAACCTCCGCGGTACAGTTAAAAACCTCCACGGTACAGTTAAAAACCTCCGCGGTACAGTTAAAAACCTCCACGGTACAGTTAAAGAGCTCTGCAGGACAGTAGGAGAGTGTCGCAAGACAGTAGGAGAGTGTCTCGGGACAGTAGGTGAGTGTCGCGAGACAGTAGGAGAGTGTCGCGGGACAGTAGGTGAGTGTCGCGGGACAGTAGGAGAGTGTCGCGGGACAGTAGGTGAGTGTCGCGGGACAGTAGGTGAGTGTCGCGGGACAGTAGGAGAGTGTCGCGGGACAGTAGGAGAGTGTCGCGGGACAGTAGGTGAGTGTCGCGGGACAGTAGGTGAGTGTCGCGGGACAGTAGGAGAGTGTCGCGGGACAGTAGCAACAGGACAGGGACAGTTTTTGCTCTTACTGCTGCTGCTCAAATGTTCACTCGTTTTCAAGCAAAGCATTTCTTTATAAATCAGTTTCTGAAAAAGCTCACACTGTGCTGATCTGTGTGTGTGTGTGTTTAGAGTGGAACATGGAGGGAAGATCAGAATCAAACCTGGGTTAAAGAAATGTAAGCTCTCTCTCTCTCTCACACACACACACACACACACAGACTACATAAACACTCACACACACTACATGCAAACACTACACACTGCATACAAACACTACACACTGTACACACACTGCATACAAACACTACACATACACTAAATAAACACTATATGTGTGTTCTTGTGTTCAGGGTTCTGTAAATTCACACTGGATCCAAACACAGCACAATGTTTTCACTCTCTGAGTGAGGAGAACAGAACGGTGGAGGATAGCGAAGAGCTGCAGTCGTATCCTGATCATCCAGAGAGATTTAATGTGTATCCGCAGGTTCTGAGTAGAGAGAGTGTTACTGGACGCTGTTACTGGGAGGCTGAGTGGAGCGGGAGAGATGGAGGAGCTGCTGTAGCTCTGAGTTATAAAACCATCAGCAGGAAAGGAAGAGGATCAGAGGATCCTTTAACAAAGAGGATCCTTTAACAAAGGATCTATACAAAAAAACTATAAATATATTTTCATCTGTACTGTCCTTATTTTACCCATCCTTTCTGATGGTTTCTCTTTAGCTGACTACTCCCCAGGAGGTCCTAAAAGATGGTTGCTTTCCTGTGAGGGATATTGTACTTGAGGAAGATGGTGCCACCGCCACAGTGTCCCTCTGGAAGGAGGCACAGACTGTGCCACTGGTTATCCAATCTTATAACAGGACAGCCGTGTCTGTAATAGAAGAGCCTGAAAGAGACGCAAGCTGCTGTGTTCTTTTTTTTTTCTATTTTATTTTCTATTTTTTTCCCATTTTCTCCCCAATTTAGCACAGCCAATTACCCACCCAACCCACTCATTAGGACTCCCCCCTATCACTAGTGATGCCCCAACACACTAGGAGGGTGAAGACTAACACATGCTTCCTCCGATACATGTGAAGTCAGACACCGCTTCTTTTTGAGCTGCTGCTAATGCAGCATTGCTGATGCAGCATCACAGTGCGCTTGGAGGAAAGCGCAGCGACTCGTTCCGATACATCAGCTCACAGACGCCCTGTGCTGTGGACATCACCCTAGGAGTGAGGTGGGGAGAGAGCAGGGCCAATTTTGCTCCCTCTGAGCACTGGAAGCTCGACGGCAAAAGCTGCTGTGTTCTATAAGATAAGGGACTGGTGTAAAAGAAAAATTGCAGAATGAAAATCCAGAATCATTTTTAGTTATGTAGCTGGAACAGCAGGAACAGGAAAGAGTCACCTTATTAAATCTGTTTATGCAGAGGCCACTAAAATCTTACAGAAACTGCCCTGTGTAAGAGAGGAAGCTGATATACCATGCATAACATTAATGGAAAAACACTCCACACACTCCTGAAACCCAAAAGAAGCCTGAAGCCTCCTTATCATGGACTCGGAAACAGTCTGGATTCACACAAAATTCACAACATACAACACTGACTTGTCGTTTTTATGAATTGTAAAAAAGAGGTGATGTATTATCGCTTTTCATTTTCAAAAGAGTTTTTAAAGAAATGCTTGTTATGCTCCTGAAAAAAAAATCTATAAAATTATATACTGATTTTATGTGTGTATTGTGTTTAAATGTGTAAAAGGATGGTGTGCTGTTATGTGGTGTAGTGTATAAAAAATGATATAAAATTGCGACAAACTTTTTTTTGAAAGAAAAAAAGTGAATAGTAAGCTTTAGTAATAAAGAGCTTTCTAAAAAGATTGTGCTGTTTGTGTCTGCATCTTCTTGGGGAATGCACGGATGAGTGAATTATTGAGCCACTGCATATCAAGATATAGAAGACAGTAAAATTATTCTGCATCACTTATAAAAAGCTGTAAACCTGCTTATTAAGAAATTACAGCACTTAAATAATTGCAAAATTACTTCCTTTTCTTTTAGAAGTGATGTGATTTTACATGTTCATGCTACATAATGCTTGAATAATTCTATCAAGTAACATTATTGCACTGTTATTTAAGTGGCAACCTTCAAACTACATATTTTAAATGTATTAATACAGTATTTTATAGATTGTTTTTTCATTTTCGAAATGTTTACTAACATAATTTTTTTCTATACTTTTATTGTAAAATTACAGAGAAAAGATACGAGGAAATATTATAATCTTACAGGAAGGCATTGTTAAATTAGTTACCATTTTACCTACCATTTTAACGATTTAGTTTTTACTGTGCATTGTGAATTAAAGGTTAAAGTTTATGTTAGAAAATCAGATATCAGTTTGTAACTCCAGCATCAGTAGCAGTAATCCTAGTGAATTTACTGAATAAAAAAACATTAGTTGTAGAAAATGGAAATATAGGGGTTTGTTTTCTTTCCTATTTTAGTGAAATACTTTGTTCTACTTTGTAAAATTGAAGGAAAACCCCAGAGAAGTAGTTATACAGTGTTTTAAATGAGAGTTTTAGCTGTTTAGCTCCATTCAGCTCCATGCATTGAGGATTCCCTCGCGCGCTCCCTCTAGCGGTGATGGGGTATAATGTGATATAGCGGGGGGAGGGGGCGGGGCTCTACATAAAGCGGAAGAGGCTGAGCTTCCGGTGTCTGCAGTTCTCTCACAGCGCCTGAGGAGGAAGAGTATGAAGGTATGGAGAAATTTCTCACTCTCTTTCACTCTCTTTCTCTCTCTCTCTCTCTCTCTCTCTCTCTCAGGAGGGGGGTTTGAGTAGGGGGTCGCGGAGCTGGGGATGGGGGGGCTTTACAGATCATACACAGGATAACGGATCCTCACACTCCTGCCCTCCCTCCCCCACATCACTAATACACACCTGAGATTAATCTGAACTAAATCAGTTCTGTGGAAATTCCTTCTGAAGTTTGTGTGATAAGACTCTACTTATTTCACACTAATTTAGTTTAATTTAAATATTTTCCTTCTGCTAAATCAGGTTTCACCACAGCAGTTGCTGGTAAATTATGAGACTTTCCAGTTAAAATAAAAGTAAAATATTAAATGTAAGAATTTAAGATTTAGTGATTATAGCGAGGTATGAAGTGTAATTTCACTAAGTAACATTAATTGACTTACTGATTTAACAAGGATTTTGCTATTTCACTATAATAATAAAAACAAATGTTAGGAAATTACATCTTTAGCCCCGCTGCTTTTAAGAAATCCCAGGTAAACCATTACTGTGGAATATAGTCTCCAGCTACGTCTTTACTGATACTTTAATAATAAGAAATATTTGGCATTATGGAGTAAAATGCATCAGAATAATGGATTTCTAAAATTGTGTCAGCAATATCTAAAATAAATTGTTAAATGACTCTTTACAAGACAGCATCACCTATTACTAAACAACCAATGTTCAGAAATGTAGTAGATCCTGTTAATTAGTTATGTTTTGAGTTTTTAGGAATAAATGTCTATAATGTTGTAGGCAGGCCACAGTCCTTTCCAAGGACTTTAGACAGGAAGGGGAGATTGGAAAAAGGGCGATATTTGTTGAGGTCAGAAGGGTCGAGACCAAGTTTCTTTAGTATAGGAGTGACTGCAGCAGTTTTGTAAACAGATGGAACCTGACCAAGGAGAAGTGATTGATTGATGAGAACAGTGAGGTGGGGGAGCAAGGCAGGTAAACAGGCTTTAGTTAATTTGGAAGGGAGTGAATCTAAAGGACAGGTTGTGGTCTTAGAAGAGCTTATCAACTGTTGAGAAGAGGTGCCGAGAGTTTGTTCTATGCTGACTGTTAATGAGGTCAGAAAAGTAGGTTGTCTTAGCGGCACTAACAGCATCTCTAAATGCTGACAGATGTTGCTTATAGGCATTCGCGTTAACAGTAATTTTTTCTTTTAATAGAGATGTTCTAGCTGACGACCAACCTGTTTCATGCTACGTAGATCTGACTTTTAAAAGAATTAGCAGATGTAATGCTTACTTCAGTAACAGTGATCTTGCTGTTAAAAATAACCGCAAGACCACCACCTCTACCAGAGGAATGAGGTTTACAGATGTATTTAAAGTTAGGGGGGTAGCCTGATTCAAAGAATAATAATCACCAGTTTGTTGCCAGGTTTCGGTTATGAAAAGTATATTGATAAAGTTGTCTAACTCCTGGAGCACAAGTGCTTTGTTAGGGCCAGCATGCAGAGTCAAGATTCCGGGGTAAATCAGCCGCACTCAGTCGCTCACTGGGCCGGCGTGTATAGCCGAGGGTCCAGGGTGATGGGCCGGCGTGCAGAGCCTTGAGTCCGGGGTAGAACAGCCGCACTCAGTCGCTCACTGGGCCGGCGTGTAGAGCCGAGAGTCTGGGGTAAAACAGCCACTCTCAGTCGCTCACTGGGCCGGCGTGTAGAGCCGAGAGTCCGGGGTAAAACAGCCACTCTCAGTCCCTCACTGGGCCGGCGCGTAGAGCCGAGGGTCCGGGGTAAATCAGCCGCACTCAGTCGCTCACTGGGCCGGCGTGTATAGCCGAGGGTCCAGGGTGATGGGCCGGCGTGTAGAGCCGAGGGTCCGGGGTAAAACAGCCGCTTTCAGTCGCTCACTGGGCCGGCGTGTAGAGCCGAGGGTCCGGGGTAAAACAGCCGCTTTCAGTCGCTCACTGGGCCGGCGTGTAGAGCCGAGGGTCCGGGGTAAAACAGCCGCTTTCAGTCGCTCACTGGGCCGGCGTGTAAAGCCGAGAGTCCGGGGTAAAACAGTCGCTCTCAGTCGCTCACTGGGCCAGTGTGTAGAACCGTGAGTCCGGGGTAATTTTGATGCATTAATAAAAGTTTAAGTTAGTTTTATAAACACACAGTGCAGTTCCAGTTAGTTACAGTTTTTTTTTCTTTTATTACAGTGTCTATTAGTTTCAGACTGCCTGCGCTGCGATTACATCACGTGTGTCTGTATAGTGTAACTGATTAGGCAGTTCTCTTCAGTTTATTGACCTGCTTTTATTTTAATATACAACTGCATTTTTGTTTGTGTTTTCCAGAAATTAAAATATTCTCCTGAAATTCATCACCAACAACCAGGATATTTAACATAGAGCAATGTTAAACTGCTGAAAGAGGTGAAGCAGAAGACATCCAGAAGAATATCCAGAATACACAGAAACTGTTTGATACATTTAACAGACAAATGAATCCAAGTCCCGACATGGAGAAACATCACCACTCTGTCAAGAGTTTTACTAAACAGAGTAATCTCAAAAAACACCAGCGCGTTCACACAGGAGGGAAACCGTATCACTGCTCAGACTGTGGGAAGAGTTTTAATCTACAGAGTAATCTCAAACGACACCAGCGCATTCACACAGGAGAGAAACCGTATCACTGTTCAGATTGTGGGAAGAGTTTTACTACAAAGGGGGGTCTCAAACGACATCAGCGCATTCACACAGGAGAGAAACCATATTACTGCTCAGACTGTGGGAGGAGTTTTAATCAACAGGGTGATCTCAAAATACACCAGCGCATTCACACAGGAGAGAAACCGTATCACTGCTCAGAGTGTAGGAAGAGTTTTACTACACAGAGTCATTTTAAAAACCACCAGCGCATTCACACAGGAGAGAAACCATATCACTGCTCAGACTGTGGGAAGAGTTTTAATCAACAGATTACTCTCAAACTGCATCAGCGCATTCACACAGGAGAGAAACCGTATCACTGCTCAGACTGTGGGAAGAGCTTTAATCGACAGAGTACTCTTCAAAATCACCAGCGCATTCACACAGGAGAGAAACCGTATTACTGCTCAGGGTGTCAGAAGTGTTTTACTACACAGACTGATCTCAAAATACATCAGCGCATTCACACAGGAGAGAAACCCTATTACTGCTCAGACTGTGGGAGGAGTTTTACTACACACAGTAGTCTCATAACACACCAGCGCGTTCACACAGGAGTGAAACCGTATTACTGCTCAGAGTGTGAGAAGTGTTTTATTACACATCGTGATCTCAAAAGACACCAGCGCGTTCACACAGGAGAGAAACCCTTTTACTGCTCAGACTGTGGGAAAACTTTTACTACACAGAGTAGTCTCAAAAATCACAAATGCATTCACACAGGAGAGAAAACTATCCCAAATTTGTCCCACGGCAATTAAAAGGGCAAATCGTAAATCTTTCAGAACATCTTATCCTACACAAATGTTTCACTTTGTTTCTGGTGGAACGTGTCCCAAGTGACAAACATGAACTGAATTTAACAATGGATTTGACAGGTTCAGCAAAATCATTCTTATCCAGCGATGATGTTTATTGAATTCCATGTTATGTTTTCTCGTATGTTTTTCCAGGACATTCTTTGTGAGACAGAGCTCAGTTTTTAGGGTAGTTACGGTAGGAGTTCTGAAGAAGGGAAGGTCGAGCGAGGGCACTGCCAGTGCGTGCACCAGATATTAGATTAGCATAACTTTGTCTTTAATATTTAGATGTCGTAGTTGTTAGGAGTAGAGTAGGATTCTTAGCTTGCAACTAAACGTTTAGTACCAAACCTTCAGAGCTTATGCTTAGAAGGTTTTGAATGCATTTAATCTCTTTTCTAGTCATGCAACCTGCTTCTGTGCCGTTCAGACGCTTCTCTGCTTACCTCTGCTAACTTTCATACTTTTTTTTTTTTTTTTTAGACATTTTCGAGCTACAGTGTCTGAGCTCATTATTTAGATGAGCACTAGCACTACCATATTTTGTCTCTTACTTTATTTTTTTCTAGTTTCTTTTGGACATTTTATAGTAGGGCCATAGGCACAGGAATCAGAAAAGTTCCTGTAGAGTACTAAAGTAAAAATCTACAAGATGCCTCCTTGTGTGTGGGTTCAGAGCACCTGTGCTGCCAGAACTGCTACAATCTTCTACAAAGAATGACTGTTTTGTAAACCAATTTTCGGTCCTTGTTATCAGAGTTTAAGGACTGGCATTTCTGCGCTGTTCGAGGACCATCGGAGTGTGGGAGTGCTGCCAGCGGACAACGGGCAGGAATTTTAACGGAGCAGCGAGCAGTGGAGTCGAACAGAAATGGACCAGCAGATCATGTGGACATCCCTAATGTGAGTACAGCTGAAAGAGATATGGGCTAAACCAGCAGTGGGCATCTGCCAAGCGTGTTCTTTATCTCCGCTTCTGTACGTGGCATGTAGAGAGCCGCTGGCGCAGATCTTGAGAAAGGATAAATGGATTAAAGGACTTTCGCTTTTTATGGATGACATTATGCTTTATGTTCTGACATGACAACGGTCTATTTGCATTGGACGTGACTGACTGGTTTGGAAGGGCCTTGGGCGCTAAGCTCAATTGGAGCAAGTCCAAGGCCCAGCTCTTTCGACCATGGAGGAGCATACAGACTGACCTGGATTTGGATTTTAAAGAAACTTAAATTTGGCAGAGAGGGTGGTGGACCACTGGACTGGACACGCTAGGGAAAGCTAGGCAACATTTGCGGTTTTAAGGAATTAAGGAGGTTGTGTTCTGTTTTTATTCCCCTAAGAAGTTTATAGATGCACCGATCAGTGTTTGTGGGACCGATTTCGATGGACCCTTTTATTCACACAAAATTCAGCAATATTATTGCTATTAATTTTCAAAAGAGTTTTTAAAGTTTTTAAAGAAATTCTTATTATGCTCATGAAAAATTTCACATTTGTTTAAATAATGATTTTATGTGTGTGTTGTGTTTTTAATGTGTAAAATGATAGTGTGCTGTTATGTGGTGTAGTGTATAAAAAATTAAATTAAATAAAATGGTGACAAACTTTTTTTTTTGAAAGAAAAAAAGTGAATAGTAAGCTTTAGTAATAAAGAGCTTTCTAAAAAGATTGTGCTGTTTGTGTCTGCATCTTCTTGGGGAATGCACGGATGAGTGAATTATTGAGCCACTGCATATCAAGATATAGAAAACAGTAAAATTATTCTGCATTACTTATAAAAAGCTTTAAACCTGCTTATTAAGAAATTACAGCACTTAAATAATTGCAAAATTACTTCCTTTTCTTTTAGAAGTGGTGATTTTACATGTTCATTCTACATAATGCTTGAATAATTATATCTAGTAACATTATTGCACTGTTTTTAAGTGTCAACCTTCAAACTACAGATTTTAAATGTATTAATACAGTATTTTATAGATTGCTAAAACAGCTAAAACTCTCATTTAGAACACTGTATAACTACTTATCTGTGGTTTTCCTTTAATTTTGCAAAGTAGAACAAAGTATTTCACTAAAATAGGAAAGAAAACCTGACCCTATATTTCCATTTTTGTTTCCAAACATTTTAGCTAGCTAGATAAGCTAATGTTAATTACTTTATTTCAGTATGGAATGATTTAGCTAGCTAGTTTAGCTAACTTTACTTTATTTCAGTGTGGAACGTTTTAACTAGATTAGCTAAATATAACTACTTAATTTCAGTGTAAAATGTTATAGCTAGCTAGGTTAGTTAATTTTAACTACTTTATTTCAGTGTGGAATGTTTTAGCTAGGTTAACTAATGTTAAGTATTGTTAAGTAATGATTAAGCAAGCTAGGTTAGCTAAAGTTAAGTCCTTTAATTTAGTATGGAATTATTTAGCTAGCTTAGCCATATATATATATATTTTTTTTTTTTTTCCGAGTAATGATTAAGCTAACATTAACTCCTTTATTTCAGTATGGAAATATTAAGCTAGGTTAGCTAATGTTAACTACTTTATTTCAGTGTGGAATGTTTTAGCTAGGTAGCTAAATGTAGCTATGAGCCCAGAGCTAATGCTAGACAGCTAGATTTTTAGCTAGCTACCTCTTATGAAGCTTTTTGGCACACACACACACACACACACACAATCAGCTGCTACTTTCACCCAAGCCTACCTTACTTTGTACAGAGAGCAATGCAAGCCTTGTGAGCTAGGCTAAATAGCTAGCGTTAGGTTAGCTGGCTAGATCAGCCTACACTAGATCACAAATGGCAGCTAAATAAATATGCTTTTGATAACTGTCTAAACCGAAAACTTTTTCTTGTTCTCTTTAATTTGCTTTAATTCTTCTTGTGCCTTGACTCCATGATGAAAGAATGGTGGATTACAGAGTATGTGCAGTCTGTGAAGTTGTAAGCACCACATATTAAGTGGTGTTAACCACTTATATGTGTTGCCCAGGGGCTCTGCAGATGAACAAAAAAGCCTGTGATTATATTTTAGTGTTCTGCAGTCAATATTATTTTTGTTTCATGGTTATTTAAACTTGCAATTAATCGCCTGCTTACACTTTTGACATTATTCAATAAACATTTCCATGCCATTTCTAAATTAAAAAAATAAACAGAATCACACACCAATCGTTTTAATAATTCAAATGATTTAATAAAATTATTTGTTTTCCATATTAAATTGTTGAGACATTAATGTTAAGTCAGGATTAGGGCTGGGTATCGAAATTCGATACCAAAAAGGTACTGACTAAAATGTCTTGGTACTACTGAGTACCGAAAAATAAAAATGATGCACAGAAACTGAGAGAGCACACTCGCGCTGACTGTCTCTCGCTCGCTCTGATTAGCACAGATATTTTAATACATTTTTAGACCTTGTAAAATATGTAGAATATGTAAAACTACATTTAAGACCTTTTAGGACTTTTTAACAAGCCATGGGTACCCTGGTATTTTATTTGACCTCTGTAAAGGTTTTTGTTGGCCTTTGGTCCTAACGGCAGGTACCCGGCACAGTGTCGTCTCTCTGCTGTCTCTGGGTCTCACTTTTGGGAGCTCTCTCTCTGGAGTGGCTCAGGTGGTGTTTTCCCCTTCACTTTTCGTATGGGTGGGCCTAGCGGTTGACAGCATTAAGCTAAGCTAAGCTGCACTTTGTGTATTAAGAACGGCTTCCACAGAGCAAAAACAGAGATACTAGAAGTGAAGGGAAATAATTAAATCTGCATATACTAGAAAAGATATTAATTTATTCAATACCTTCTAATCATAAGCGCTGAAGGTATGGTCCTAAACGTTTAGTTGCGAAATAAGAATCCTACTCTATTCCTAACAACTATGACATCTACATTTTAAAGACTAAGTTTTGCTAATCTAATATCTGGAGCAAGCATTTGCAGTGCCCTCGCTCGAACTCGAAGGACCTTCCCTTCTTCCGAACTGAACTCATAACGTAACTACTCTAAAAACTCAGCTCTGTCTGCCTCGCAAAGACTGAATTACTTGGGACATGCCCTAAGTGAGGTGAGCTCCATTGTCTTTGGGCCTTTCGCTTAGGCTTCAGTAGGAGGATCAACCTACATGAATGTACTTTTATTGGTTCATTAGTCATTTTAAATTTGACCTGGCTAACTGCTTGTCCCAAAGAAAAGGTATCCAACTCTGATCAACTATGTGGATTACAGCTTCAGAGATCTACCAGATGTTCTAAGAAAAAAAACACAAAACAATTACATTACATTTGATTAATCAAAACAAAACACATAATTCCAGAATGGTCAAACAACACGTTCATATGTTAACCAGCAAAAACAAACAAACCAAACAAACAAAAGACTCCCTTTGAACAACATTAAACAGGGTTACACAATACACGTTTGCAAGCTAAATAAATGAGTACAATTTGAAAAAATAAAAAGAAAAGGTTTATATTTAAACAAATAAGAATCTGTTAAGGCTGGGAATTATATTTACATTTACCAAATTATTATGTCCTCCTTATGTCTAAGCATGCTCAATTTTTAAGCTACGAATGTCCTGGAATTATGAATTCCACACTATTTAAATGTTAAATTTAAAAGAGATAGACCAACTAGTGACCTTTTATGCTGAATTTGTTAAAGTATTCTAACGGCTTGCTGTTTAGTAAGTTTGTTTAGAGAGTTAATTTAAGACTTCATGTACTCTATTCCTGTTCTTGTGCTGTTGCTACAGCCAGAGGAAAAGTGTCCTTTAGCCTAAACATTTGAAATAATATAAACAGTATGATATTCAAACTTTTACTTCTTTCTGTAATATCTACATAACACAATACTTGTATTTTTACTTTCAGTACTAGATTAAAAACACTTCAACTACTAATCAAATTCTTTTTTTTAATAGAGTAGTTGTACTTTTACTTAAGTCTGGGTCTCTAGTTCTTTATACATGTCTTTATACAAACACATGTCTGGGGAAAACATCATGGAATGCATTAAACAACAGATAAGATCAAATTTGCTGAACCTGTAAAAGCCATTGTCAAATTCAGTTCTTGTTTGCTTTTGGTGAAATGTGTCTCAAGTGACACAGTGAAGGTTTTCAGTAGAATACGGTGTTTTGGCTGCAAAAATTTTGAATTTGCAAATTTAGAATGCACTGGTGATTTTTAAGATGATTCAGCTGATTAAAACTCTTACCACAGTCTGAGCAGTAATATGGTTTCACTCCTGTGTGAACGCGCTGGTGTTTATTAAGATTACTCTGTTTAGTAAAACTCTTCCCACAGTCTGAGCAGTGATACGGTTTCTCTCCTGTGTGAATGCGCTGGTGATTTTTGAAATGACCCTGTTGATTAAAACTCTTCCCACAGTCTGAGCATTGATACGGTTTCTCTCCTGTGTGAATGCGCTGGTGTTTTTTGAGATCACTCTGTTGATTAAAACTCTTCCCACAGTCTGAGCATTGATACGGCTTTTCTCCTGTGTGAATGCGCTGGTGTCGTTTGAGATGACCCTCTTGATTAAAAATCTTCCCACAATCTGAGCAGAAATACGGTTTCTCTCCTGTGTGAATGCGCTGGTGTTTTTTGAGATCACTCTGTTTAGTAAATCTCTTCCCACAGTCTGAGCAGTGAAACGGTTTTTCTCCTGTGTGAATGCACTGGTGTTTTTTGAGATTACTCTGTTTAGTAAAACTCTTCCCACAGTCTAAGCAATAATACGGTTTCTCTCCTGTGTGAATGCAATGGTGTTTTTTGAGAGTACTCTGTTTAGTAAATCTCTTCCCACAGTCTGAGCAGTGATACGGTTTCTCTCCTGTGTGAACGCGCTGGTGTATTTTTAGATTACTCTGTTGATTAAAACTCTTCCCACAGTCTGAGCAGTGATAAGGTTTCTCTCCTGTGTGAACGCGCTGGTGTATTTTTAGATTACTCTGTTGATTAAAACTCTTCCCACAGTCTGAGCAGCGATACGGTTTCTCTCCTGTGTGAACGCGCTGGTGTATTTTTAGATTACTCTGTTGAGTAAAACTCTTCCCACAGTCTGAGCAGCGATACGGTTTCTCTCCTGTGTGAACACGCTGGTGTTTTTTGAGATTGCTCTGTTTAGTAAATCTCTTTCCACAGTCTGAGCAGTGATACGGTTTCTCTCCTGTGTGAATGCACTGGTGATTTTTGAGATCACTCTGTTCAGTAAAACTCTTGACAGAGTGGTGATGTTTCTCCATGTCGGGAAATGTAGCAAACAGTTTCTGCGTGTTCTGGAGATTCTTCTGGGCGGCTTGTGCTTCACCTCTTTCAGCAGATATTTGTTAAATATCCTGGTGGTTGATGATAAATTTCAGGAGAAACCATGGAATATTTTCATTTCTGGAAAAAACAAAGACATTTAGTGTATTAACAAACAAGCAGGTGAAAACTATAGAGAATTACCTAAATCAGTTACACAATTAGGGCTGTCGCGGTCAAAGAATTTGTCCTGCGGTTATATATGGTAGCTCAACGCCGCGATATGCGGTATGACGCCATATGCCTTCATATTAGAGCTATATGAATGTTCTTTATAAATACTTTTTACGTGCTTTGAACACTGCAGCTAATATAATATATTTTTTGTTTACGAGCTAACGTCAAACGTGCTTTACTCATCCAAGTAAACTGTTTTCAGGAGAGATAAGGGTGTAGATTAATTCAGGACAACGAAGTATTCGCAGCTGCTGAATATCAGCGTGAATCGCGCATTTAAATTGGCACTCAGAGCTGAGTGGATGGCTTGGATGAAAAGCGCAAGATATCGT
The DNA here is from genome assembly GCF_023375975.1 of Astyanax mexicanus. Classification (NCBI taxonomy): domain Eukaryota; kingdom Metazoa; phylum Chordata; class Actinopteri; order Characiformes; family Acestrorhamphidae; genus Astyanax; species Astyanax mexicanus. Next base: position 864,645 of record NC_064411.1, read on the forward strand.
TTAATTAAATGTATTTAAATAATAATTTAAATAACAGGTGCCGCGAATTTTGACTCCCCGGCAGAATTCGACTCAGTGTGCACGCGCGTCTGGTAAACATGTGGGCGCTAGAGGTTACTCTCGCGCTGTCAGTTATAATTTTGTGGGTAAATAACGCTTTACATTCATATTTTACTCAGAACAAAGCAAGCTATATAGCCTAGCCTACGGTGTCACATGGTGTGATTTGCTTAATATTTAGTTTTCTTAATAGTGGTAAATTATTAGATCTAAGATGTAAAATTCCATTGGTTTTTTTATATTTAAGTGAGAATGAGATGTTCTGACATGAAGCACCAAAAGCTAAAATTAAAATGACATAGACAGAAAAAACTATTTCCAAAACATAAAACCCTTTTTCATTTACATTAAATTCTGAAAATTTACACACGTTAATTGAAGATTTAGTTATCCAAATCAATGCTTGGCAAACCTGAGATTTTACAATTCTTGATAACAGTTCATTATTTTCCACCACATTATCTTTAAGCTAACAGTGATATACAAAAGTATTGACTTTAAGAGTGTATGTGTAGATAAAAATACCATACATATAAAAAAACAAAAATAAAAATAATTGGAGAAACGTGAATGTGATTGTGCTTTTTAACCAGAAAAAACTGCACATTACACTGTACTAAATCAATATGGTGCACACGGTGGCGTATCGCAGCATCGGGTCGAAGTTTAAATTCATCCATCTGCAGAGCCAGAAAGCAGCAGAAGTAGAGGTCTGCAGTCCCGCGCGACCCGTCAGAATATCTTGCGGCGCGGGAAACAACTGAATTGTTATTGGCGGGAGCGGGAGATTAATCAATATAGGCGATGCATTAACATGTGGTCCCGCTCCCGCAAATTGATAAGTAGTTAAGAAAATAATAATAATCACGCGATGATTCCCATGCAAGCAACAAAAAAACCCTCAAGAAAAATCTCATGGACCGACACAGGCACATGCACGCACACGGGCGGGCGCAGGATTAAAAGAAGCGATTTTTGGCGGGAGCGGGCACGCGAGCGGGTTTAAAAAAGTAGACCCACGCAGACCTCTAATAAATAAGCATTTCTTCTGATTTTTTCCTTTCCACCTTAAATATTATCACTTCTTATTAGTTGTCCTGGAAATGTAGCTACACATTTAGTGAATTAAGGATTGTAGATTTTAATAGGAACATGACTATATTAACTTATACAGTGTATTTCTGAGCCCAGTATGGAATGTATATGATAATATGATAATGTTGTTTTTAACAATACTATACTTTATCCATACTTTTTGTTTAGATAATCATGTGTATTAATTTACATTATCGCCCAAGCCTATTAGCTACTTGGGGTTAAAAAAGCACTGGGAACATTAGCTAGATAAATAACATTAGCTTCTGGCCGAAAAAGCACTGACAACTTTAGCTAGATAGCTAATGTTAGATACTTGGTTAAAAAAGCACTGGGAACATTGGCTAGTTAGGTAATGTTAGCTGCTGGTTAAAAAAGCTCTGACAACTTTGGTTAGCTAGGTGAGCATTATTTTAATGTGCCACAAACGATATAGAAACATATTGAATAACAAGAGCAGTTTTTAAATAAAATACAGCAACTGGATAGAGGGGTACATTAATTCTGAAGGTAAGTTAAGGTTTTAGCCACCTTTAGCTAACCTAACCAATGCTATCTGGATAGCTAGCAGGCAATTCCAAACAATAAACTACTATTAGCAGCCTGAATGTCTTAAACTCATTAAATTTGTGATATTGAGGTGTGGTATTGGTAACAACACTGGGTCATTTTCCAAGCTAATTTTGCTAATGATCCTGCCATAATGCAGGAAAAATATGGAAATCTAAGTTTTCATTTAAAGAAACAAAAACGCTTTACACTCCCAAATAAACAGTTTTCAGGGGAGAAATCTGTGTAGATTAACATCCAGCGCTGGCTTGCCTTTTAAAAGAAAGTGTTTTTTTAAGAATTACAGTTTTGTCTCAGATTAATCTCAGGTGTGTATTAGTGATGTGGGGGAGGGCAGGAGTGTGAGGATCCGTTATCCTGTGTATGATCTGTAAAGCCCCACTCCTGAGTCTGTGGGTCAGAGTCAGACTAGAGGCCGACCGATCGATCGGCCAGCCGATTTAATCGGCCGATTTTTGTTATTTTTTTATCAATCGGCATCGGCCGATTTTCTTATTTGGCCGCGCCGATTTTAATCCGGCACATCTGCGGGCAGCTACTTGGAACGCAGAGCAAGGTTTCAAGAGTGAGCAAGACTTTCAACGGGTAAGGCATCCATTTTTACAATCCAGTGTCCCAAAGTCTATATTTTCTCTCATGATTAGTAATCTGTGATGTTGCTTCATTTACTGAAAAAGAATAGAATTTCAACTGCATGTTGTAGCATTTCTCTCCAAACGAAACTATGCTTAGCGTTGATGGCAGGAGTGCATTTGGAATGCACCCTGACTATGCAAGGCAAGCCCTATCTATAAGCTCTAGTATAAAATAACTGACGTCTCTTCTTCAGAAACGAAAATTTCAGAAAAATAACAAAAAATAACAAACGAAAATAAACCCAAAATGTTGACAAAAATACAATCTAACGAATTTCAAAAAAATAAAACGAAATTCTCCACACAACCAAAGAAAATTACTAAAACTTGTAATACTGAAAAAAGCGGAAAAACGCGTCTAACGGACTAACGGACCACGAGTGCCGCGCGCTCGGCACAACAACTCCCGCTGTACAACTCCGCTGTACAACAGCGCTTATAAATAAATTAAACACAAAAATGAGGGTATTCTATCAGTAATTTCAGTTCGTTTTAGTTAGTTTTATAAACACAAAATACAGTTCGAGATAGTTATGTTTTTCCTTTTAATTACCGTTTTTATTAGATTCAGTTAACACAAATGTTTTTTCACTTTCAATTTTCGCTATTTCGTTCGCTTTAGTGAACAATAATAATTGGTTACTTAGCAACGTTGTAATTATCACACCAGAGCTTTATATAAAATAAAAATAGGAGCCTGATTTCGGGTCGGTCCTCAGGTCAGGTGGGATTCGGGCAGAGAATCTAAGCTCTAAAATAGAAAGCAGCACAAAAACCGGAGCAGCTAAAAAGAGCTTAACGTCCTTAATTCGGAACTTGGGTTGTCCACGGCAATCACTGAATTGATTAGAGCACGCAAATCGTCACAATTGTGCCTCACTTCACCACGCCAAACCACAGGCACAGCGGCCAGAAGCTCAAGTTCACCGGACAGAGGAGGGGTTAACCAGGGCAAAGCGAAATAAAAAAAAAAGTTCATAGAGCTGCTAAAGTAACGTGCAGTAACGGGGTGTCGGAAATGGTAACGGCGTTATAGTTACAGTCATAGTAATTAGTTAGATTACTCGTTACTGAAAAAAAGTAAAGGCGTTAGTAACGCCGTTAGTTTTAACGCCGTTACTCCCAACACTGTATATAAATAAGCTTTATTGTAAACGAATTAATAAAACAAATAGTTTCTAAAATAATGGAGTTAAAATAAAACATCTCTTTTTCATTCACTACAAACAGACATTAAATCATGCCGCCTCCTGCTGTTCTGCTGTAAAACTCACCCGTTTAAAGCGGTTTGCGCTGTTAGATATTAAATGAAACGATGAGCAGAATTTTCTGTTTTGTCGGGTTCTACTTTAGAACCCCCTCCAGACTTTTCTGATAAAAGCTCATTTTATCCTGAACCTATAAAGTCCGCGCTCTTCAGCTTTCTCAACTCATTTTCCGCTCACGCACCGAACCTCCAGTACAGCTGATGAGACGCGTTTCTCTGGCTAAGGAGCTCATTTGAAGAAGAAAAAAAACAGATAAAGCTATATTTAAATTACAGCACCTGTCTGTTTTTGCATTATTTATAATTTTATTCTTAATTTAAACGTCACCCATTTTTGTAAAATAATAGCTGCAGCCCTAACGTGAACATTTTATAACATTGTCCTCCCATGTCCATTCGTTTTCAACTGCATGGAGTTGAAGAAGAAATTAGCTTTGCCGTTTTGGAGTAACTATCTAAAGTTGTCACATTATGGAAGTCTTCTTGCACTCTGTTAAACATATTAAAATGAATAATTAATAGACTAACAGACTGCAACAAGTCATACATTTGTTAATTAGTAGGCCCCTACAGTAAATTTTATATAATAGCCAACATAATATTTCTACTATAAACATGAATATATAGTGTATATAGAACATATGTTATATAATGAATAAAATAAAATGTTATGGATAATACAATCTAAATAAAATTAATATTTTTTTATTAACATATAGTGATATAGTAACATTAAAGTCACTATAAAATGCTAACCTTATTTTCAATAAATTGTGTGAAGTTTACAACTGTTGTGCCTCCTCTTACTAGTATGATTTTAAGCATGCCAAATAAATATAATACGATAGCATATCGGCCCTAAAAATCGGCAGGTCACATCGGCCATCGGCTGACTCTGACCACTAATGATCGGTATCGGCATCGGCCTTAGAAAAACCCATATCGGTCGGTCTCTAAGTCAGACTGCTGAGCAGAGCTAGTTGAAGATCCAGTGCTGGTGGTGTAAATGCTGCACATGCTGAAGGTGGTGTTGGTGTAGGAGTGAATGTAGAACAGCGTGTAGAAAAGAGAGAGAGAAATTTCTCCATACCTTCTGCAGTTCTGCTGATCCTGCTCTTCCTCCGTCGCTACGGGAGAATAAACTCATCCAGCTACAGCCTCATCCGGGTTATGTAGAGCCCCGCCCCCTCCCCCGCTATATCACATTATACCCCATCACCGCTAGAGGGAGCCCGCGAGGGAGTCCTCAATGCATGGAGCAGAATGGAGCTAAACAGATATAACTCTCATTTAAAACACTGTATAACTATTTCTCTGGAGTTTTCCTTTAATTTTACAAAGTAGAACAAAGTATTTCACTAAATAAGTAAAAAAAAATGCCCCTATATTTTATTTTCTACAACTAATGTTTTTTAAGTCAATAACTTCACTAGCATTACTGCTACTGATGCTGGAGTTACACACAGAACTCATTTAAAAGGATTAAAACTGCAGTTTAAAAGCTTTAATAATTATCTCTGCAGTGCTGAAATAGATAATGCTATGCTGTTTTGAGAAAATGAGTACAATTTTCAAGATAAAATAGTGCGCTACATATGGAACAATTAAGCTAAATAATAGTTAATAAATGTTTGATACTTTTTAGAATGAAGATTGTAAATACATTTTATACATTTCAGACTACATTTCAGAGACTCTGGTGTCTCTGGTGGTTTGAAAAACTAGTAGCAGATTCTGAAGATTTGCATTGAGTTTTTATAAAATATGTTAAATGTTTTAGGTTTTTAAAGTTCATGTTATCTAAAAAGGGCTTTAACTGATTTTACATCTTGACAACAAAACATTTAGGGAAAAAAAAAACACAAAAACCAGCAGAAACAAATAGAAACCATATCTTTTTTTTTTTTTAGCAGAAAAGAAATTGTGAAATTGAGAAACTAATTTTACTTTTAACATACTTAAACAGCTACACACACAACACTCACACCCTTCAACACAAATTTAACACCCAAGATAAATTTATTACAAAGAGAATTATTAGAAACAGAACACACAAACACAGCTAATAATTAACAATAATTTAAACCTCATTAAAAAGTGGGCTTTTTAATTTTTTTATTGACCCCTTCTACAATGTAAGGACACAGTGCAAGTCAAGTGTGTGTGCACGTGTGTGTTTTTTATTGGTAACTAATGACAAGACCATAGAGCTTAGATTCTCTGCCCAAGTGCTTTTGCACTTAAGCTATAAGCTCAATAGCCACCCCTGTTCATTTGTAGTTTACAGTAACACCACAGTAAGACCACGAATCATTTTAAGGTGTTTTTGTATAGTGTTTCAAATTCGTGCTCGACGTGCCCCCTTTTGACTTTGAGCACCTGCCCCTCCAGAGGTCTCTGCATGGCCCTGCTAGTGAATCTAGCCTTACACCTAACAATTTTTTTAAAGCGATTTCTCTGTCGCAGACAAATTTCCAGAGTCGGGATAAAATCACGAGAGTCTGGCTAGAGTTGAGCAGCGGTCGAGTCATCTGGATCGTTTAGTGTAAGGGTGATTTCGACTGAAAGTTCTAGTCAGTCGGATTTGCGTCCTCGCGCTCCGATAAAATCAACTGTTTAATATTATCGCAAGTCTTGAGACTAGACTCAAATAGTGACGTGAGCGATGTCAGCAACCAATAGGAGAAGAGCAACAAGCAGAGGCAAGAATATATTTCACGTAACTATTCACGTACAAACTATTTTAAAAACAACACATTTTTGCAGTTAATAGGTCTTATATGGTTCTTACTTTAATATGTACAGTATTTAAAACACAGGTAGCACTTTAAAGTCATTATATTTATAGCTATTTTATTTTGCACTACTTTTTCTTATTGTGCAGAGTTTTTTAATAAACAAGTTTAATAAATATACATTTTGCATTTATGTTCTTTATTGCATTAATTCTATTTAAAACAAAGGCAAATATATAGTAGTAAAACTGTAACTGTGCTATACAAGGATGTAGCAAAAAAAAAAGAGGGAAAAGAAGCTTATAGGCAGTAAAACACAAACTGTATTAAAAAAAATAAACTGCTGATAGGGACAAAAGGTTTGAGTCGTTAGTGATCCCCAGTCTTTGCTAATTTTTTTTGCTAAAAGTCTGTGACGAGTCTGTAGATGTGAGAGGGTGTCAGACTTCGGTTTGTTAAAAGTCTTTTCAGAGTCTTTTTAAAGTCGTGTAGTGTATGGACAGCTTAAAAAAAAAACATTAGTTGTAGACAATGTAAATATGGTGAAAAACTCCAGAGAAGTAGTTATACAGTGTTTTAAATGAGAGTTACAGTTGTGGTCAAAAGTTTACATACACTTGTAAAAAAACATAATATTATGGCTGTCTTGAGTTTTCAATAAGTTCTACAACTCTTATTTTTCTGTGATAGAGTGATCGGAACACATACATGTTTGTCACAAAAAACAGTCATAAAATTTGGTTCTTTCATAAATTTATTATGGGTCTGCTGAAAATGTCACCAAATCTGCTGGGTCAAAAATATACATACAGCAACAAAATTTGTCAATTTTGGTGATGTAGCGAGTTGTGTCAATCAAATTAGCTTCATGTCATGGCCTCTTCACTTCTTGTAAGTGATTCTGATTGACTACAGCTGTTGACTTCTCATGAGCCCATTTAAATAGGGCTCATTTGACCCAGTGATTAGACTCAGCTACAAAAGCTACAATGGGAAAGTCAAAGGAACTCAGTGTGGATCTGAAAAAGCGAATTATTGACTTGAACAAGTCAGGGAAGTCACTTGGAGCCATTTCAAAGCAGCTACAGGTCCCAAGAGCAACTGTGCAGACAATTATACGCAAGTATAAAGTGCATGGAACAGTTGTGTCACTGCCACGATCAGGAAGAAAACGCAAGCTATCACATGCTGCCGAGAGGAGATTGGTCAGGATGGTCAAGAGTCAACCAAGAATCACCAAGAAGCAGGTCTGCAAGGATTTGGAAGCTGATGGAACACAGGTGTCAGTCTCCACAGTCAAGCGTGTTTTACATCGCCATGGACTGAGAGGCTGCCGTGCAAGAAAGAAGCCCTTGCTCCAGAAAAGGCACCTTAAGACTCAGCTGAAGTTTGCTGCTGATCACATGGACAAAGATAAAACCTTCTGGAGGAAAGTTCTCTGGTCAGACGAAACAAAAATTGAGCTGTTTGGCCACAACACCCAGCAATATGTTTGGAGGAGAAAAGGTGAGGCCTTTAATCCCAGGAACACCATGCCTACTGTCAAGCATGGTGGTGGTAGTATTATGCTCTGGGGATGTTTTGCTGCCAGTGGAACTGGTTCTTTGCAGAAAGTAAATGGGATAATGAAGAAGGAGGATTACCTCCAAATTCTGCAGGAAAACTTAAAACCATCAGCCCGAAGGTTGGGTCTTGGGCGCAGTTGGGTGTTCCAACAAGACAATGACCCAAAACACACATCAGAAGTGGTAAAGGAATGGCTAAACCAGGCTAGAATTAAGGTTTTAGAATGGCCTTCCCAAAGTCCTGACTTAAACCCCATTGAGAACATGTGGACAGTGCTAAAGAAACGGGTTCATGCAAGAAAACCATCACATTTAGCTGAACTGCACCAATTCTGTCAAGAAGAGTGGTCAAACATTCGACCTGAAGCTTGCCAGGAGCTTGTGGATGGCTACCAAAAGCGCCTAGTTGCCGTGAAAATGGCCAAGGGACATGTAACCAAATACTAATGTTGCTGTATGTATATTTTTGACCCAGCAGATTTGGTGACATTTTCAGCAGACCCATAATAAATTTATGAAAGAACCAAATTTTATGACTGTTTTTTGTGACAAACATGTATGTGTTCCGATCACTCTATCACAGAAAAATAAGAGTTGTAGAACTTATTGAAAACTCAAGACAGCCATAACATTATGTTTTTTTACAAGTGTATGTAAACTTTTGACCACAACTGTATATCTGTTTAGCTCCATTCAGCTCCATGCATTGAGGGCTCCCTCTAGCGGTGATGAGGTATAATGTGATGTAGCGGAGCAGGGGCGGGGCTTCTCCATAACCCGGATGAGGCTGAGTTTATTCTCCCGTAGAGCCGGAGGAAGAGCAGGATCATCTGAAGTACAGAAGGTATCTCTCTTTCTCTCTCTCTTTCTCTCACGCTGTTCTACATTCACTCCTAAAAAAATCCACGATTATTTTAAATACTCCTTATAGCCTCATGGGCAGGTGTAATCATTACAGTCATTACTAACGTTTGCTTTTGGGTTCGTGGGTCACAAACACTAGGAACCCTATCCTTCACCCTCCTCAGGTAAACCTTACCTCTTTGTTAAATTAGAATAAGATGAAGAATAGTATGTTTACTGCGGAAGTGAACAAACAGAACTGCAACAGCAGAAGAAAAGCATGAAGTGTAGTCCAGTACCACAGTTTATTTTTAAACCTGCTTCCCAAAGAAAAAGAAACACAAATAAGTTACTTTAAACCACACCAAACCAGGAGAACTGAACAGCATACATTAAACTAAACGATATTGTATATAACCAGCTAATCTTTTATTTTTTGCTTTTATTATTGTAACAGTGTTCACGTGTAGAGAGTCCCCGCAGCACCGGCAGCAGCCTGGTGTTTAGTTAGCTAACGCTAGCTAGCTCCGTGCTGCTATTGTAGCACTGTTCGCGGTATGCAACGTCTGTTACAAACGCATATTTTGTTGGAGTAGCATAATTTAATTACAACCCTGGTCAATATAGTGCCCTTTTAATAGTATGGATTAGTGTAAAGTGCTATACTACAGTAGTAGTACAACATTGTATTCAGTTCAGTGTTTTTGCTACATATATTTTGCAGCTGCAGCCTGCTGACAGTCTGTTACCCAGTGCAGAACTGCAGAACAAGCTACAATTTCATATTATAATGTCTATGGATTTCGAATGGGATAAAAAAAAGCTTTTATGGTAATATAAACAGGGGTGATTGCGTTCCGCTCTGTAAAAAAAAAAAAGGAAGAAAAAAAGCTCTGGTACAGTTATAAAGCTCAGCAGGACAGTAGGTAAGCTCCGCAGTACAGTTAAAAAGCTTCACGCACAGTTAAAAAGCTCCGCAGATGAGCTCCATGGTACAGTTAAAAAGCATATTTTTGTGGCTGTGTTCCTTTTAGAAATGAATTCAGGATTATTCAACCATGCTAGAAATTAGTAATTCATTAATGTGGCACTGTCACTATGTTGCAAAAAGATTTAATACAGTAAGGAACCTAAGTTAATTGTTTAAAATAATTGTTCTATTTATTTACATTGTCCTTTCATCTTTTTATCATATTATTGTGGCACTGTCACTAAACTGCACTTTCACGATGTGAGAGAGAATGAGTGAGAATGAGTATCACGTGTATCTGTCTAATTCTCAAACGGCAAAACATCTCCTATGTTGATCTAGGAGTAAGTCGGGGTAGTAAGCATTAATATAAATCCTTATAAATGTCAGAAAAAAAAAATCTAGTAACTGATAGTTACTGTGCACATTTTTATATATATTTTATTTATTTTATTAATTTATTTATTTATTTTATTTATTTAACTTTGTTCACAGGGTATTTTATATTATTTAACATTGTTAATCATATATTTATAAATTATAATAATTATGAATTAATTATGAATTAATTATAAATTAATTATAAATTAATTATACATTATTGTTGTTATTTTGGTTTAATGAGTGTGCAGGGCATATCCTTTTTTTGTGTTTTTAGACATTATATGCTAAATATTGAAATGTTCTTTTGTTAAGAAAGTATTTTATATTCTTAAACCATGTTAAATTATATTAGATTGGACGAGGGTCATTCAGACATAATTTTTGTGGATCATATTTCCCATTGTTGGTGTTTTAATCTTTTGGAAATCTGTTCTTAATACTATTTATTTTTTGAAATAATAGGTCTTCTTTGACATCATTCTGAACAGATTTTGCACAGACTATTAAATGTTTGAATAATGTATCAACATTTATGCCTACGTTACGTCACGGATGCAGTAGCTATGTTGTGCCGCCCCCCCCCCCTGCCCCGTTGGAACAGGAAAAAAAAGTTCAGGCTCAGGTTTTTTTTACTCTCACCCCTGTATAAAGTGCCCTATTATTTTTCACTATATAGTGTAACTGATTTAGGCAATTCTTTTTGGTTAATTGGCCTGCTTTTATTTTAAAACATTATTTTTTCTTTTTTTGTTTCCAGAAACTAAAATATTCCAGGGTTTTCTCCAAGATTCATCATCGACCAGGATATTTAACATAGAGCAATGTTCAACTGCTGAAAGAGGTGAAGCACAAGCCGTCCAGAAGAATCTCTTTGATACATTTCATATAGCCAAGTCCCGGCATGGAGAATCTCAAAATACAGCAGCACATTCACACGCGAGAGAAACCGTATCATTGCCCAGACTGTGAGAAGAGTTTTACTACTCAGAGTAATTTCAATCTGCACCAGCGCATTCACACAGGAGAGAAACCGTATCACTGCTCAGACTGTGGCAGGAGTTTTAATCGACAGAGTACTCTTAAAATACACCAACGCATTCACACAGGAGAAAAACCGCATTACTGCTCCAACTGTGGGAAAAGATTTACTAAACAGAGTGATCTCAAACTGCATCAGCGCATTCACACAGGAGAGAAACCGTATCACTGCTCAGACTGTGGGAAGAGTTTTACTCAACAGGTTAATCTCAGAATACATCAGCGCATTCACACCGGAGAGAAACCATTTCACTGCTCCGACTGTGGAAAGAGTTTTAGTCGACAAACTGCTTTCACACTACACCAACGAATTCACACAGGAGAGAAACCGTATTACTGCTCAGACTGTGGGAGGAGTTTTATTCAACGGGCCAGTCTGAAACTGCATCAGCGCGTTCACACAGGAGAGAAACCGTATCACTGCTCAGACTGTGAGAAGAGTTTTTCTACACAAAATCTTCTCAAAAATCACAAGCGCATTCACACAGGAGAGAAACCGTTTCACTGCTCAGACTGTGGGAAGACTTTTACTCAACACAGTCATCTCCAAAGTCACCAGCGCATTCACACAGGAGAGAAACCGTATTACTGCTCAGATTGTGGGAAGACTTTTACTCAACACAGTCATCTCCAAAGTCACCAGCGCATTCACACAGGAGAGAAACCGTATTACTGCTCAGACTGTGGGAGGAGTTTTAATCAACAGAGTCATCTCAAAAGTCACCAGCGCATTCACACAGGAGAGAAACCGTATCACTGCTCAGACTGTGGCAAGAGTTTTACTGAACAGAGTCATCTTAAAAAGCACCAGCGCATTCACACAGGAGAGAAACCGTATCACTGCTCAGACTGTGGCAGGAATTTTACTCAAAACAGTCATCTCAAAAATCACCAATGCAATCCCACTGTTCCACCGCAATAAAAAGTGCAAATCCTAAATCTTTGGCAGCCAAAACACCTTATTCTACGCAAAATCCTCCCTTTGACACTCGGGGCACATTCCACCAGAAATTGTGATTGCTGTTTACAAAGCACCGGATGCTAATGCTAACTACGCGCTGAAGGAGCTTTATGACAACATCAGCTCCTTTCAGAACAAGCATCCGGACCAGGCCTCCAGCTTGACACTTCCACATGCTGAGGGATGAGAGGACCATTTCAGCGAAGCTGTCCTTTCACTTCAATTCATTTCTGTGTGTCTTTGAACAAATAATAAATGTTTTCCGCAACGTTTCCGATTATGACACGGCCCATGTTCTTTTTTTTTTTTTTTTTTTTTTTTTTTTTAACAAAGAACGAATTTTCTGAAATTTGATCTATAAGATTAGTACCGTATTTTTCGGACTATAAGGCGCACCGTATTATAAGACGCACTATCAAAGAACGCCTATTTTCTGCTATTTTTCCATACATAGTGCGCATCGCATTATAAGGCGCGTTAAGTGACACTAGAAAGGGTGCCTATATCAAAGTGAACAGGGGTGGCGCCATGTTTCCCTTCCCCCACCGGGGGTGGTCGCTTGCCGGTGGAGCGTCTCAGTATACAAATCTAACTGTTAGCTCTTTCAAAGTCAAACGAGTGCTGGATATTAATCTACACAGATTCCTCTCCTGAAAACTGTTTATTTGGGTGAGTAACGTGCTTCAGTTTATTTACAGTAAGCTTAGATTTCCAGATGTCCACTAAGGCTTGCTGCACCAGCGTTAGCATAGCTATCCGCTAGCACGCTAGCTAGTCACCTAAACTAGTAAAGTTAACTTAACCCAAACTTAAACGACAGCGTTGCACTGAGTAATCCTGCGTGTTCTGGTAAGACAGTGAGATATTAGCTAGCGATTCGTCCCCCGTAGCTTGTTTTAACACGGTAAACAAGCAGATTACAGGCTGATAAAACTCACCTCTGAGAGAGTTAGCGCTTAGCATCTAGCTAATGCTAGCCAGGCAAAGCAGCACAGACTTACAGGCCGATAACTCACCTCTGAACGGTGAACGCTTAGCGATTAGCATCTAACTCTAATAATACTGCTCCAGCAGTATTAAAAGTGCTAAATTTAGAAAATACTGATCTCTGAACAGTGAAAAAGCTAGCTAGCTAAGCGGTTAGCATCTAGCTAATGCTATTGCTGCTCCAGCCTCGGAGCGGCACGGCTCTGCACGGAGTGTGTGTTTACTGCTCCTTACACCTGACGGGTAAAATTTAGATAATACTGATCTCTGAACAGTGAATAAGCTAGCTAATGCTATTTGCTGCTCCAGCCTCGGAGCTGCACGGCTCTGGACTCTGTATAGCACTGAAACTCTGTATAACGCTGCACGGAGTGTGTGTTTACTGCTCCTTACAACCTGACGAGTAAAATTTAGATAATACTGATCTCAGTGAATAAGCTAGCTAGCTTAGCGGTTAGCATCTAGCTAATGCTATTGCTGCTCCAGCCTCGGAGCTGCACGGCTCTGGACTCTGTATAGCACTGAAACTCTCTATAACGCTGCACGGAGTGTGTGTTTACTGCTCCTTACAACCTGACGAGTAAAATCCATACAAAAGGCGCACCGTATTATAAGACGCACTGTCAATTTTTGTGAAAATTAAAAGTTTTTAAGTGCGCCTTATAGTCCGAAAAATACGGTAATCTGTTCGTATCTTAGAAAATAACGTTTTTATACAACTATGCTAAGGACGACGTGAAAAAAACTTGACCCAAAATACCCTGCTGTAATGTTTGGAGAAGTTCACTCACTCACTCATCGTCAACCGCTTTGTCCGTTAAGGGTCGCGGGGGGGAGCCAATCCCAGCTGGCCTCGGGCGGAAGGCAGGATACACCCTGGACAGGCCGCCAATCCATCTGTTTGGAGAAGTTGCCCCTTATAATTCAAAAGTACGGAGCCGATTGCCGTCAAACAGGGTCAAAGGAACCTCTTATTATTCAAATATAATATACTACTAACAGTGATAATACGTTGTAGAATACAAATTCCTCACAATGTTATTTCTGTTGTATTTTATTTTGTTAGAGTTTGCTCTCCCTTTTTCCCTTTAATTGTATATTTTTTCTAAACACCTGTAAAACAGCTGTTGATGAAGCTGAAGTGATTATTAAAATTAAACATGTCAGGGTATCTGCTTGTGTCCATTTTATGAATTCCTATAAGTTGTCCTTGTTATTTCTCGTTTTTGTGCACTCTTAAATTGATCATGGATTATATTTTTTTGTTGTTATTTTTTCTGAAATGTCCTTTATCATAACTATCATTTGTTGATGGGTTCTCATTTTAAATCTTTTAAATATTTTAAGGGCTTTACGCTACAAGATATTACAATGTTTATATATGCATTTGACCTGCAGGTTTACTCCGGCCTTTAGCTATTAATTTAACCAAAGACAAATGACTTAACAAATACTTAAATACTCAGTAATTTTCTTTAAACGTCTTTTGATGAATGAAAAGAAAAAGGTCTCTATGTAAAATGTACCGCTTCCTAATGGAGTATAGGTTCGTCCTATTAATCAGTAATTCTAGTTTATATCTGTTCATTCAATAAAAAGCCCCATTGTAGGACGGAATGGAGCTTTTCTCACTGTGTTCTTTTTGGAGTGAATAGTTTTGTGGAGCTTCTATAAACAGTACAGTTGTTTACACAGCACGCAATCTCTCACTTTCCCGGTTAACGGCCCACGAGAAGCCAATCAGGAAGTGACACGATTGGCCTCACCTAGCTCCGTTGAAATCAGCGGGATGGCTTGGTCCAGTTCAGGGGTCAGCGACCCGCGGCGGCTTCATCCTAATACTACAGCTCCGCGTGGCTTTTAATATAACATTCCTTTTTGAATTTTTGCGCCCTCACGATTCCAAAGACACATTGACATGCCCTGAATCAAAAATACGCAAATGACCGGTGCGCTATAGAACGCTAAAATAGGGCCCAAAAAGTATTTGCGGCTCCCAGTGTTTTCTTTTACGTGGAAAACGGGTGTATTTGTGTAATGTTTAACTTGCCCTGATGTGCCTGATCAGCCAATAACTATTTTATATTCAAATTATGTTCATTAATTTAGGGTTGCAGGATTGTAAATATAAAGAATGAATGAAAGAACCCATTTAGAAGACTAGTTTGCTACAATTTAGTACAACACTGGGTAATGTTGGTAGTTTAAAGCAGTTTCTTAACCCTGGTCGTTGCCCTAAAATTGTGTAGTTTCCACCTAATCCAACTGATCAGCTAATAAACAATCCTTTATCAGAAGGGGAGTGTCTCTTTGGAATGGAGATTTATCTTCTAATGTTCAGAGATGTTCTATTAAGGTCATCTTTACCAATTCTTCACTGAGACCATTGTTCTTCTCGCACTGAGATCATTAAAATGATACCAAACACATTCACATTTCATGTTATCAAGATATATTTCGGATCCAGCATTTAAAATCTTCTTCCCCTCAGTAGACATATTTAAGCAAGAGGTGTCAAGTGCCCTTTGTCCAGGCTTCAGGCTTAATTTGATTAACAATTGCTTAATGGTATATTCAACACAATGCCCATGGTGAGGAGTGGAGGTGTGCAAAGACAATAAGCGTACCTCCATTGAATAGCATTACAAAAGCAGAGATAGCTCTAGAATATGCATAACAGTGGGACTGGGAATATGCTGGAACTGGGTTGAGAAACACTGCTCTAACCTGACTTCTGTTTATTTGTAGTTTACAGTAACACCACAGCAAGACCACAAATCAACCGGTTATATTGTAAGGTGTTTTTGTATAGTGTTTTTAATTTGTGCTCGATGTGCCCCCTTTTGACTTTGAGCCCCTCCAGAGGTCTCTGCATGGCCCAGCTAGTGAATCTACTGACTTATGCCGACACTACACCTAACTTTTTTTAAGCGATTTTTCTGTCGCAGACAAATTTAATATCAAGAACTAACAGTGTGGCAGAAAAAAATAAACTGTTGATGGGGACAAAAGTTGTGAGTCTCTGATAAATCACAGTATTAATTTACACATTATTCGTAACTTAATATGTATTGTATGTAAACTTCACCAGAAGCTTGATGGGAAATGATCTCAGAGAGAATCTAGCTGCAGTCTTGCAGTTAGTGATCCCCAGTCTTTGCTAAATAGCCTGTGACTAAAAAGTCTGTGACGAGTCTTTAGATGTGAGAGGGTGTCAGACTTCAGTCTGTTAAAAGTCTTTTCAGAGTCTTTTCAAAGTCATGTAGTGTATGGACAGCTTAAAAAATATTAGTTGTAGAAAATGTAAATATAGTGAACAATTCCAGAGAAGTATTTGTACAGTGTTTTAAATGAGATTTGTAGCTGTTTAGCTCCATTCAGCTCCATGCATTGAGGACTCCCTCGCGCGCTCCCTCTAGCGGTGATGGGGTATAATGTGATATAGCGGGGGAGGGGGCGGGGCTCTCCATAACCCGGATGAGGCTGAGTTTAGCGGGTCTGCAGCTGGAGAGGAGCTTTATTCTCTCGCAGCGCCGGAGGAAGAGCAGGATCAGCTGAACTACAGAAGGTATGGAGAAATTTCTCTCTCTCTTTCTCTCACGCTGTTCTACATTCACTCCTACACCAACACCACCTTCAGCATGTGCAGCATTTACACCACCAGCACTGGATCTTCTCCTAGTTCTGACCCACAGACTCAGCAGTGGGGTTTAGGCCTTTCTCTCGCTTCCGGAGTCGATTTTTTCCGCTCCAGACTCTTCTGTGTAAACTCCCTTCCGTTTGGAGCGTTCGTTTTCCTGCCATGGCGCAAACAAAAACGGCCTTATTTAAATTATTATTAATAAATCCACGATTATTTTAAATACTCATTACAGTCATTACTAACGTTTGCTTTTGGGTTCGTGGGTCACAAACACTAGGAACCCTACCCGTCACCCTCCTCAGGTAAACCTTACCTCTTTGTTAAATTAGAATAAGATGAAGAATAGTATGTTTACTGCGGAAGTGAACAAACAGAACTGCAACAGCAGAAGAAAAGAATGGGGTGTAGTTCAGTACCATAGTTTAAAGGTTTTATTAAAAAGGATTATTTACTTACTTTAATAAGGAGGGTTGGGTGCATACTTTCATCAAACAACATAACATTAAATCCTTAACCCTTTCCCAAAGAAAGAGAGCAAGAGATAACCATTAAAGCTTAAAAACACAACTAAGTAACTTTAAACCACACCAAACCAGGAGAACTGAACAGCATACATTAAACTAAACGATATTATGAGTAACCAGCTGATTTTTTTATTTTTTTGCTTTTAATATTTTAACACTGTTTCCGTGTTGAGAGTCCCCGCAGCAGCAGCAGCCTGGTGTTTAGTTAGCTAATGCTAGCTAGCTCCGTGCTGCTTCTCCTGTGTACAAACTGTGGGATTTTAGGGCACGGATACTACGGCAGAGACAGGCTGGCGACGATGTTCAGTTTTATTTACTTAATTTAATGTTCAATACGATGAAATGGTGAATGTTTGCTGTGTTATTCCATAGTAGTGTTTTGTCTCGGTTAGCTAGTCATAAATTATAAATTAAAGCTAGGTTAGCTAGTTATTATTTATAAATTAAAGCTAGGTTAGCTAGTTATTTACAACTTATAAATTAAAGCTAGGTTAGCTAGTCATAAATTATAAATTAAAGCTAGGTTAGCTAGTTATTTACAACTTATAAATTAAAGCTAGGTTAGCTAGTTATTATTTACAAATTAAAGCTAGGTTAGCTAGTTATTTACAACTTATAAATTAAAGCTAGGTTAGCTAGTTATTACTTATAATTAAAGCTAAGTTAGGTAGTTATAACTTATGAATTAAAGCTAGTTATAACTTATAAATTATAGCTAGGTTAGCTAGTTATTTATAACTTATTAATTAAAGTTAGTTTAGCTAGTTATAACTTATAATTAAAGCTAAGTTAGGTAGTTATAACTTATAAATTATAGCTAGGTTAGCTAGTTAAAACTTACAAATTATAGCTAGGTTAGCTAGTTATAACTTATAAATTCAATCTAGGTTAGCTAGTTATTTATAACTTATAAATTATAGCTAGGTTAGCTAGTTAAAACTAGGGTTGTGCCGATGGAAGGTATCATCGTCCATCGTCTTTTATGACCCAACATAGGGATGGATGGTAACCATTGCGATGCCACGCCCCCTTTTATGTTTTTCTTTATGTTCTTCTTTAGGTCTCCTTCACCTAAAATTTTAGCAGGGATTGTATGGAAAAGGCTCAAATCAGGTATACAACTTATATGAATTAGAGTCAGGGATGAAAATTAAAATACCCTACTGCTACAAATATGCCTAATTGGCATATTATTATATTATTTATTATTATAAAATTATTTTTCTATTATTATTAGGATATTATTATTTATATGTAGGTTACAGCTTGTCTTCGTTTTTTTCTACATGTCTGTATTAATTTTAAACATTTCATGTTATTCATTCAAATAGAATAAGCTTGCTCGTTGTGTGTCGGGAAACTTGCTCATTGTCAACCAGTGTTGGGCACATTACTTTGAAAAAGTTATTAGTTATATTTACTAGTTACTTCTCCAAAAAAGTAACTGAGTTACTAACAGAGTTACTCCACTATAAAAGTAACTAGTTACCAGTAAAAGTAAGTATTGCCTTACTTTTAATTATGTATTTTCTATTATTATTATAAAATAAAAACGAAAATAAACCCAAAATGTTGACAAAAATATAATCTAACGAATTTCAAAACATAGAAACGAAAAACGTTAAAATGGTATTAATATAACAGTTTAACAGCTGGATCAAACAGTTATAAGGATTTAGCGTCAGTCAGGAAGGAAACCGCGCGCATTGCGATTAAAAAATATAATAAATTGATATTTAATCAAGAGAAATCAGGCAAAATGCGCAGCGCTGCGCGGTTTCTCTAGGGGTTAGATCAGGCCCAAAAAATCCGACCCAGCCCGAGCCCGCGCACGTTCTGCCCGACCCAACCCGAACCATAAACTGTCATTATGAGCCCGAACCACACCCGCCCCATAAACTGGCTGTTTGAATGAGCGAAATATGATCAGAATTATGTTAATTAACACTGTAACATAGAAGCATAGAACTATTATTTAATCAAAATTATTTTTAAGAACAGCTAAACACGGAGGAGTCAAGCGCGGAGGAGTTCACGTGCGAGAGAGAGAGGGACACAGAGAGAGAGAGAGAGAGATTTGCGTGTTCTGGTGTGAGCTATTCACAGGTAAAGGTTCTCTTTTATCTCCTCGTGCTCATATTCTAGTCCCATACATAACTGTGCAGCTCCCTCAGTGTCCCTAGTGCGAGCGCTTACAACTAACACCGCGGAGCGCGAGGTGCCGCCGCTCTTGTGCCGAACCCGCTGCTGAATCCGAATCCCGCTTCGCAGACAGAATCGGCACAACACCCCCCGCTGTAAAACTGCGGGAGTGAAAACAGCGCTTAAAAATAAATTAGTTTAGTTTCACTTTTAGTATTCGTTATTTCCTTATTTTATTTAAAAATAAAAATAGAATTAAAAAACAGATGCCTACATCTCAGACTATTTTCTGGAGCCCGACACGAACCGGCCCGAGGAATGTGGTGGAAAATCTCGGCCCGAACCGAGAATCTAAGCTCTCTTTCGCAGCGCGGAGCTGAATTCATCGCGAGGCTACAAATAATATAACAACTCAGTTTAGTTAAATAAATCAAGATGAGTGAGGACCTGTAAATGTAATCAAATATTGTCAAATATAAAGGATAGGATGAGCTGTTTCCATTATTTGAAAGTGAAACTAATTGAAACTGATATTATTCTGCACTATTAGAAAACCTTTAATTGTGTTTTAAATGAGTTTGTATTTTATATTAATTATTTTTTATTCATTTTAAATATTTTAGTATGTTATTGATTTAGGCAATTATTTTTGGTTAATTGACCTGCTTTTATTTTAAAACATTAAAATGTTTTCTTTGTTTGTTTTTTTTTTCCCAGAAACTAAAATATTCCAAGGTTTTCTCCTGAAATTCATCACCACTATCGACCAGGATATTTAACATAGAGCAATGTTAAACTACTGAAAGAGGTGAAGCACAAGCCCTTCAGAAGAATCTCTTTGATACACTTCATATAGCCAAGTCCCGGCATGGAGAATCTCAAAATACAGCAGCACATTTACACGCGAGAGAAACCGTATCACTGCCCAGACTGTGAGAAGAGTTTTACTACTCAGAATAATCTCAAAATACACCAGCGCATTCACACAGGAGAGAAACTGCATCACTGCCCAGACTGTGAGAAGAGTTTTACTACTCAGAGTAATTTCAAACAACACCAGCGCATTCACACAGGAGAGAAACCATTTCACTGCACAGACTGTGGGAGTAGTTTTAATCAACAGAGTGCTCTCAAAATACATCAGCGCATTCACACAGGGGAGAAAGCGTTTCACTGCTCAGACTGTGGGAAGAGTTTTAGTCAGCAGAGTACTCTCAGAATACACCAGCGCGTTCACACAGGAGAGAAACCGTATCACTGCTCAGACTGTGGAACGAGTTTTAATCAACAGAGTACTCTCAGAATACACCAGCGCGTTCACACAGGAGAGAAACCGTATCACTGCTCAGACTGTGGGATGAGTTTTAATCGCCAGACTCATCTCCAACAACACCAGCGCATTCACACAGGAGAGAAGCCATATTACTGCACTGACTGTGGGAAGAGTTTTAATCGACATAGTTATCTCCAACGACACCAGAGCATTCACACAGGAGAGAAACCGTATCACTGCACCGACTGTGGGAAGAGTTTTAATCAACACTTTTTTCTCAAACTACATCAGCGCGTTTACACAGGAGAGAAACCGTATCACTGTCCAGAGTGTGGGAGGAGTTTTAATCAACTGACTACTCTTAAAAATCACCAGCGCCTTCACACAGGAGAAAAACCATATTGCTGCTCAGACTGTGGAAAGAGTTTTAGTCGACAAACTGCTTTCACACTACACCGGCGAATTCACACAGGAGAGAAACCGTATCACTGCTCAGACTGTGGGAAGAGTTTTATTCAAGGGGCTGCTCTGAAACTGCATCAGCGCGTTCACACAGGAGAGAAACCGTATCACTGCTCAGACTGTGGGAAGAGTTTTACTAAACAAAATCTTCTCAAAAATCACAAGCGCACTCACACAGGAGAGAAACCGTTTCACTGCGCAACCTGTGGGAAGAGTTTTACTCAATACAGTCATCTCAAAAGTCACCAGCTCATTCACACAGGAGAGAAACCGTATCACTGCTCAGACTGTGGGAAGAATTTTAATCAACACAGTCATCTCAAAAGTCACCAGCGCATTCACACAGGAGAGAAACCGTATCACTGCTCAGACTGTGGGAAGAGTTTTACTGAACATAGTGCTCTCAAAAAGCACCAGCGCATTCACACAGGAGAGAAACCGTATCACTGCTCAGACTGTGGAAGGAGGTTTACTCAAAACAGTCATCTCAAAAATCACCAGTGCAATCCCACTGTTCCACCGCAATAAAAAGTGGAATTCCTAAATCTTTGGCAGCGAAAACACTCAGCAAAATCCTCCCTTTGACACTCGGTTTACAAAGCACCGGATGCTAATGCTAACAACGCGCTGAAGGAGCTTTATGACAACATCAGCTCCTTTCAGAACAAGCATCTGGACTCCAGCTTGACACTTCCACGTGCCATCGGAAGTGTGCTGCTGAGGGATGAGAGGACCATTTCAGCAAAGCTGTCCATTCACTTCCATTCATTTCGGTGTGTCTTTGAACCAGTAATAAATGTATTTCTGCGACGTTTCCGATTATGACACGGCCCATGTTCTTTTTTTTTACAAAGAACAAATTTTCTGACATTTGATATATAAGATTAACAATCTGTTCATAGCTTTAGAAAATAACGTTTTTATACAACTATGCTAAGGATGACGTGTAAAAACGTGACCCAAAATACCATGCTGTAATGTTTGGAGAAGTTGCTCCTTATAATTCAAAAGTATGGAGCCGATTCCCTTCGAACAGGGTCAAAGTAACCTCTTATTATACAAATATTATATACTTCTAACAGTGATAATACGTTGTAGAATAGAAATTCTTCACAATGTTCTTTCTGTTGTATTTTATTTTGTTAGATTTTGCTCTCCCTTTTTCGCTTTAATTGTACATTTATTCTAAACGCCTGTAAAATCGATGTAGCTGATGTAGCTGAAGTGATTAATAAAATTGAACATGTCAGGGTATCTGCTTGTGTCCATTTTATGAATTCCTATAAGTTTTCCTTGTTATTGCTCGTTTTTGTGCACTCTTTTATTGATCATGTATTATATTGTTTTGTTTTCTGAAATGTCCTTGATCATAACTGTAAGTTGTTGCTCGATTCTTATTTTAAATCTTTTAAATATTTTAAGGGCTTTACACTACAAGATATTACCATGCTTATGTTTGCATTTGACCTGTAGGTTTACTCTGGCCTTTAGCTATTAATTTCACCAAAGACAAATGACCTAACAAATACTTAAATAAAAAAACGGCTCTTTTATGCCGTGTAATATTTAACTTGCCCGGATGTGCCTGATCAGCCAGTAACTATTTTATATTCAAATTGTGTTCATTAATTTAGGATTGCATGATTGTAAATATAATGAATGAATGAATGAAAACCCATTTAGAAACTAGTTTGCTAGAATTTAGTACAACACTGTTGGTAGTTTAAAGCAGTTTCTTAACCCTGGTCGTTGCCCTAAAATTGTGTAGTTTCCACCTGATCCAACTGAACAATCCTTTATCAGAAGCAGGAAGGAATCCTCCGGTTAGCTGCAATGCTAGGGGTTAGGAGCAAGCACTTTTTAGACCAGGACTATGTGAAAGAGAGGGTTTTTGAGTCAGGAGCGTTAGTGCCGGAAAGATAAGCTGAAGTCCGAGGCTTTTTTTCCTCCGTTTGAATTTTTCCTCTGAACAGCTGGGATGTACAGACCGTCCGACTGAGGGTAACGTCTAAAGTCTAATTAAGCTGACAGTTAAAAGATAACATAGCTAGCATTAGCTATTTACGCTGCAAAGCATTTCTAATGTTTAACCTTTAAACGGTGGGTTCATCAACGAACATAACATTAAATCCTTAGTTTAAAACATTGAATCAGTGTTTAAATAATGTAAGTTGGCAGATATATTTGGATGTCGGAGAACACGTTGGGTAGGATTTCTGAACCTGCTTCCCAAAGAAAGAGCAAGAGACAACCATTAAAGCCTAAAAAACACTAATAAGTAACTTTAAACCGCACCACACCAGGAGAACTGAACAGCACACATTAAACTAAACGATTTTATAATGAACCAGCTATTTTTTAATGTTTTGCTTCTAATATTTTAACACTGTTCTCGTGTTGAGAGTCCCCGCAGCAGCAGCAGCCTGGTGTTTAGTTAGCTAATGCTAGCTAGCTCCGTGCTGCTTCTCTTGTGTACAAACTGTGGGATTTTAGGGCACGGATACTACGGCAGAGACAGGCTGGCGACGATGTTCAGTTTTATTTACTTAATTTAATGTTCAATACGATGAAATGGTGAATGCTTATTCCATAGTAGTGTTTTGTTTTCTTAGCTACTTATTACTTATAAATTAAAGCTAGGTTAGCTAGTCATAAATTATAAATTAAAGCTAGGTTAGCTAGTCAAAAAATGATTAATCAAAGCTAGGTTAGATAGTCATAAATTATAAATTAAAGTTATGTTAGCTAGTTATAAATTATAAATTTTAGCTAGTCATAAATTATAAATTAAAGCTAGGTTGGCCAGTTAAACTTATGAATTAAAGCTAGGTTAAATAACTTAGTTATAACTTATGAAAATAAACAATCCTTTATCAGAAGCAGGATGGGGAAATTCTCTTTAGAATGGAGATTTATTTCCTAAAGTTCAGAGATGTTCTATTAAGGTCATCTTTACCATTTCTTCACTGAGACCATTGTTTTTCTCACACTGAGATCATTAAAATAATACCAAACACATTCACATTTCATGTTATCAAGATATATTTCAGATCCAGCATTTAAAATCTTCTTCACCTCAGTAGACATCGTTAAGCAAGAGGTGTAAATTGCCCTTTGTCCAGGCTTCAGACTTAATTTGATTAACAATTGTTTAATGGTACATTTAACACAATGCCCATGGTGAGGAGTGGAGGTGTGCAAAGACAATTAGCGTACCTCCGTTGAGAAACACTGCTCTAACCTGACTTTTGTTTATTTGTAGTTTACAGTAACACCACAGTAAGACCACAAATTTACCGGTTATATTGTAAGGTATTTTTTTGTATAGTGTTTCGTGCTCGACGTGCCCCCTTTTGACTTCCAGCAGTCTTGCAGTTAGTGATCCCCAGTCTTCGCTAAATCTTAGTCTGTGACTAAAAAGTCTGTGATGAGTCTTTAGATGTGAGAGGGTATCAGACTTCAGTCCGTTAAATGTCTTTTCAGAGTCTTTTCAAAGTCGTGTAGTGTATGGACAGCTTAAAAAACTATGGTAAATATGGTGAAAAACTCCAGAAAAGTATTTGTACAGTGTTTTAAATGAGAGTTTTAGCTGTTTAGCTCCATTCAGCTCCATGCATTGAGGACTCCCTCGCGCGCTCCCTCTAGCGGTGATGGGGTATAATGTGATATAGCGGGGGAGGGGGCGGGAAGTGGGCGGGGCTCTCCATAACCCGGATGAGGCTGAGTTTAGCGGGTCTGCAGCTGGAGAGGAGCTTTATTCTCTCGCAGCGCCGGAGGAAGAGCAGGATCATCTGAATTACAGAAGGTATGGAGAAATTTCTCTCTCTCTTTCTCTCACGCTGTTCTACATTCACTCCTACACCAACACCACCTTCAGCATGTGCAGCATTTACACCACCAGCACTGGATCTTCTCCTAGTTCTGACCCACAGACTCAGCAGTGGGGTTTAGGCCTTTCTCTCGCTTCCGGAGTCGATTTTTTCCGCTCCAGACTCTTCTGTGTAAACTCCCTTCCCTTTGGAGCGTTCGTTTTCCTGCCATGGCGCAAACAAAACCTGCTTCCCAAAGAAAGAGAGCAAGAGAGAACCATTAAATTGTTTAGTTAGCTAATGCTAGCTAGCTCCGTGCTGCTTCTCCTGTGTACAAACTGTGGGATTTTAGGGCACGGATACTACGGCAGAGACAGGCTGGCGACGTGGTTCAGTTTTATTTACTTAATTTAATGTTCAATACGATGAAATGGTGAATGCTTGCTGTGTTATTAGTGTTTTGTCTCGGTTAGCTAGTTATAACTTTTATAAATTAAAATACATATATCTTGCGGCTGCAGCCCGCTAACAGTCTACTGCAGAACGAGCTACAATTTCTTATTATAATGCCTATGGATTTCAAATGGGATATGAAAAGCTTTTATGGCAATATATAAAAGTGCCCTATTATTCTTCTCCATATAGTGTAACTGATTTAGGCAACTATTTTTGGTTAATAGACCTGCTTTTATTTTAAAACATTAATTTTTCTTTGTTTTTCTTTTCCAGAAACAAAAATATTTCAGGGGTTTCTCCTGAAATTCATCACCACTATCCAGGATATTTAACATAGAGCAATGTTCAACTGCTGAAAGAGGTGAAGCACAAGCCGTCCAGAAGAATCTCTTTGATACACTTCATATAGCCAAGTCCCGGCATGGAGAATCTCAAAATACAGCAGCACATTCCCACGCGAGAGAAACCGTATCACTGCCCAGACTGTGAGAAGAGTTTTACTAATCAGTATAATCTCAAAATACACCAGCGCATTCACACAGGAGAGAAACTGCATCACTGCCCAGACTGTGGCAGGAGTTTTACTACTCAGAGTAATTTCAAACTGCACCAGCGCATTCACACAGGAGAGAAACCATTTCACTGCACAGACTGTGGGAAGAGTTTTACTCAACAGAGTGCTCTCAAACTGCATCAGCGCATTCACACAGGAGAGAAACCGTTTCACTGCTCTGACTGTGGGAAGAGTTTTATTCAACAGGTTAATCTCAGAATACACCAGCGCATTCACACAGGAGAGAAACCGCATCACTGCTCAGACTGTGGGAAGAGGTTTAATCAACAGAGTACTCTTCAACTGCATCAGCGCATTCACACGGGGGAGAAACCGTATCAATGCTCAGACTGTGGAAAGAGTTTTAATCAACATAGTCATCTCCAACGACACCGGAGCGTTCACACAGGAGAGAAACCGTATTACTGCACCGACTGTGGAAAGAGTTTTAATCAACACATTTTTCTCAAACTACATCAGCGCATTCACACAGGAGAGAAACCGTATCACTGCTCAGACTGTGGGAAGAGTTTTATTCAAAAGACTACTTTCAAAAATCACCTGCGCATTCACACAGGAGAGAAACCGTATCACTGCACAGACTGTGGGAAGAGTTTTAATCAACAGAGTCATCTCATAAATCACCTGCGCATTCACACAGGAGAGAAACCGTATTGCTGCTCAGACTGTGGGAAGAGTTTTAGTCGACGAACTGCTTTCACACTACACCAGCGCATTCACACAGGAGAGAAACCGTATCACTGCTCAGACTGTGGGAAGAGTTTTATTCGACGGGCTGCTCTGAAACTGCATCAGCGCGTTCACACAGGAGAGAAACCGTATCATTGCTCAGACTGTGGGAAGAGTTTTACTAAACAAAATCTTCTCAAAAATCACCAGCGCATTCACACAGGAGAGAAACCGTATCAGTGCACAGACTGTGGGAAGAGTTTTACTCAACAGAGTAATCTCAAACTGCATCAACGCATTCACACAGGAGAGAGACCATATTACTGCTCAGACTGTGGGAAGAGTTTTAATCAACACAGTCATCTCAAAAGTCACCAGCGCATTCACACAGGAGAGAAACCGTATCAGTGCACAGACTGTGGGAAGAGTTTTAACCTACGGAGTAATCTCAAAAAGCACCAGCGCATTCACACAGGAGAGAAACCGTATCACTGCTCAGACTGTGAGAGGAGTTTTGCTCAACACAGTCATCTCAAAAATCACCAATGCAATCCCACTGTTCCACTGCAATAAAAAGTGCAAATCCTAAATCTTTGACAGCCAAAACACCTTATTCTACGCAAAATCCTCCCTTTGACACTCTGGGCACATTCCACCAGAAGCAATCAAGAACTGAATTTAACAATGGATTTAACAGGTTCTGCAAAATGAATCTTTTCCCGGGATGATGTTTATTGATTTCCTTGTTATGTTTTCATGTATGTTTGAATACCTGTACTAGTTAATGCCTACAGAGATCTTGCACGACAAGTCGAACATGTATTGTGGTTTAGTAAGCTTTTACATTCCGAATCATACTTTGTACCGTTAACACCATACACTAAGAACATATATTTCATAATCCTGATTTGTTGAGCCTTTTTCATGATATGCTAAATAAATTGTAAAGTGATAATCATAGCTTCCAGTAAAATACTCTCTTTGGGACACTTCACTCATTTACAGGTTCATGGCAGTAGCCTGTAGAATTAATAATATTATACAAGTAAAGAGTGTGGAGTTTATTAATTCTAGGACATTCTTCGTGGGACAGAGCTCAGATTTTAGGGTATTTGCGGTAGGAGATCAGTTCTGAAGAAGGGCACTGCCAGTTCTTACTCCAGATGTTAGGTTAGCATAACTTGGCTTGGATTCTTGGCTTGCAACTAAACATTTTGGACAAAACCTTCAGCGCCTATGCTTAGAAGATTTTAAATAAATGTCATCTTTTTTCTAGCAAGTGCACATTTGATTATCTTCATTTACTTCTAGTATTTCTTTTTTTTCACTCTGTGGAAACTGTTCTTGGTTCGCCTAGCTTAGCTTAATGCTATCAACCGCTAGGCCCACCCATACTGAACGTTTAATCTGCTGGTGTTCTCGTTGGTCTGTGATCAAGTCGGTCTAAAAAATCTGTAAGCGTAGAGAAATATTTGGTTGTGTTTTATTACTTTTTTTTTTATACTCTCTTCTCTTTTCCTTATTGGATATCATATATTTGCTTACAGTTTTTTAATCTCCAAATTTACTAATAATATCCAAATCATTTAGTTCCTTGATTGTTTTTATCCAGTATCCTCTATTACCTTTTGTATTGCTTCACCTCTATATCTACTCGTATGTGTGTTTTCAATAAAAGGCTTCTATATTGCAAGATCTGCAGTCTCAGCGTGTTCTCTCAAGATATGGTTGATAACCTCTCTGTGACCTGGAACTTATAGTTCTGAGACTGTCTTATCAGTTATGTTACTATTTCATAAATACTCACAGGCGCCCAAAGGAGAAATCCAGTGTAAAATGGATTTTGGGTGAAGTAAAACATATTAGTTTAATTTTAGATGTATGAAAGTCATATATGGAAAGTTATTTTTTAATAACTGGAAATAGAGTTAAATTAAATTACAGAAATTCAAATTATTTAATGGTTCAGGCTTAAAAGGGTTAAATATACAGTTACTTACAAGGTAAAAGTAGCATGTGTGTTTAACTTGTATTTATATATTCATATGTTTTTTTTTTATGAATGCTTGTGGGTTGAGATGTTTTGTTTTTTAAAAAAGCATATGCAGCTGCTCTCTCCCAACTGCGCGAGCCTAGAGACGCCTAGACACGCCCTGATGACGACAGAGCTTAATTCCCATTGGACAGAAGATCCGCAGACACCTGTCTATTGTTGTCTAAAGCGTTCTGAACTGCTCTTATTAATTATCTTTAAAAGCACTAGATAACTATTACACTGGGATCTCCTTTTCATTCCTTCTAATATTTATTATATGTTGTGAAATGTGCTAAACAATTAAGGCTGTGTAAATGAGCATGATGTTGAGTTTATGTTCAAGAACAAAGAACAGAAAAGCTGGTCTGCAATAACAAAACAATGTTCTAAAGCTGATTGTGTTACCTGTGATTCAGTGTCTGAAAATTTACTCTTCTGTGTCTGATTTTCGGTTCCTACAGAAGATTTATTCCGCCCGCAAAACGGAAAGTGTGAACAGAACAGAACTGAACTTCTCTGATCTGAGCTGATTAGCTGCCAGATCTGAGGTAAAATACACCACCAAACCAACAGCTACCCCACTATAGAACTAACCAGAATTAAATTCTTACAGAATTCCCTTATTTAATAGAAAAATATGTATTAAAACTCAGGAAATTATTTATTAAATTAACAAAACGATTTTAATAAAACTAAAGGAATTATTTATTAAATTATAAGATCGTTTTATTAAAACTCAGGAAATGATTTATTAAATTAACAAAACTATTTTAATAAAACTAAAGGAATTATTTATTAAATTATAAGATCGTTTTATTAAAACTCAGGAAATTATTTATTAAATTAACAAAACTATTTTAATAAAACTAAAGGAATTATTTATTAAATTAACAGAACGTTTTATTAAAACTGAGGAAATTATTTATTAAATTAACAAAACGATTTTAATAAAACTAAAGGAATTATTTATTAAATTAACAGAACGTTTTATTAAAACTGAGGAAAGTATTTATGTAATTTAGAACGATTTAATTAAAACTGAGGGAATTTTTTATTACATTTAACAGAAAGATTGATTAAAACTAAGGGAATTATTTATTAAATTAAGAGATTTTTTATTAAATTAAAAGGATGATTTACTATATTTAAGTAAACATATTTATTACATCCAATTAATAATTTATTACATTACGTTATTTTTTTTTTAATTATGAAAAAAAATATATATATATATATATATATATATAAATTAATTTTTACTTATAAATTTAAGATTTCCTACATTAGGACAATAATGTATTATAGTTAAGGAAACCCCTTTATTGTTATGTTAAAAATAACTGTTAAATAAGTGTACTTTATAATAGTTATAAAAAATATAAATATGTATTGTTTGTGAAACGTCTTTTGGAAAACGCCCACCAGCGACAGCTTGTTCTGACTGAGACACGCCCCCAAGCGATTCATTTGGCTGTTGGACAGGAGACACAGACCATTTTATCGCGTTCGGTGTAAACCAGAGACTGTAAAAAAAGATGGACGCTATGTTGGCGGAATTTTGTTGGGATATAACAATTTAACAATATAAGCAGAGGTTATACTAGCTGCTGCATTTAAATAAAGGAGGTAGAATTACAGTATACTAGAAAAAAACGTGATTGAAAGTTGTTCTGTTTTGCCATTGAAACCTATGGGGATGGGTGGGGTTACACAGCTTTCTGAAACCGAACAGCAGGGGGCGCCCGACCTGTGGGGGCTCCACTTTTGAGAGACGATGCTCTGTCCAGCTATATACAGTCTATGGCATGAACGTACAGTTAGTTACGTACAGTTAACGTAATGGAATGTAATTTAAGAGCTAAGCTACTACTGCTAAATGAGCTGTGGGGAGAAGCTGTATTCACATGCAGGTGCAATTGTGGGGAAAATACATTTTTTAAGCTGTACTCAGAGAATTAAGGCACTATTTTTATGATGATACTGCTGAATGTAATACCCCCTTTTTGTGCCACTGATATATACTGTTTTTTTTTTCGTCAGATGCTCCTAATTATTCTTTTACAAAGCTCTCTCATCTAAATAAACATGAATAAATGTGCTGTTAAGTAACAATTGTGAATCATGTGACCAGTGTGTAATTTCGGGAAAAGCCTTCCTTCACTGCTGTCATCATATTTCAGGGGTCTTTTTGTTCGTATTTTTGATGAAACAATTTCTTTTTCACTATCAAAAGTAGATTTGTACTGATGCATAATGACTTTGGTATCTTTTGGTTACTGAGGTAAGCAGGTTAGGTGGAACGGATATCCAAATAAGACACTAGTGAAAAGTCTTCTGATCAGTCTTTTCATTTCCATTTAATTTCAATTTTTGTTTGGATCAAAACAAACCATTATTAGTTTTTGGTACTTTATTAAAAAACGAGAAATTAAATCATGAATTGTTTTTTTTCTGATAAATATTCACTGCAATTACATGCGATTAATAATAAAAATAAAACCAAAAAGAAAACAGAAAAAAAAAATCCATAATAGATTTTAGGTTGATTAAATGTCAATTGTAGTGAATTTGAATTTAACGTTATGGTTGTATTTGTATTAAACTTTATAAACATTAAATTTGCATGACTCTCATTCTATTCTCATTCTCATGACTCATAACCCCCCCACCCCATTGTTTTTATAGCCTGTGTGTTTCCTGCTTCTTTGTCCTTGCGTCCTTGTACGTCCCCACGTCTATCAGCGTTCCACATCTTCGCTG
The DNA here is from genome assembly GCF_023375975.1 of Astyanax mexicanus. NCBI lineage: Eukaryota > Metazoa > Chordata > Actinopteri > Characiformes > Acestrorhamphidae > Astyanax > Astyanax mexicanus. The sequence continues at coordinate 896,102 of NC_064411.1, forward strand.
TGTTTTTCCTGTCCTTTTGCATTTTTGGTTTTCCTGTTTATTTTGTGTTTATTTTTGTTTAATAAACATTCATTTAGCTTGTGTTTGAGTCCGCCTCCACGTCCTTCCTGCAGCATACCTGACCTTCTGCTTAAAATACTGTATAATAACACTGTGGTATGACTGGAGGATTGTTTTTGTAGGGTTCAGATATGGTTATATTGCCCGATTTAATGTGTAGGGCTAATAACATGGCATTAATATAACAGCTTTAAAAGTCAGAGAGCGCGCGCATGCCTGCCTGGTCTCTGAGACATTAGTGAATTGGGACGCGGCCACTGTAAGTGTAAGACCTCAGGTAAGAAGTGGGTCTGGTGCAGAGGGGGAAGATAAAGGGGGGCACACCCAGGTGAGCGCACCTCCACTTTGGGCAAAACAAAGAGGGCGTCGTATTGTTTGGCGTGGCACTGTCGCTGCTGGAAGAACTCAACTCGCGTATGTGTACTATTGGGAGCCACTAGCCCGGAGGCAAGCTGAGGAGTGTGTGCGCGCGTGTGTGTTGCTGAATTATCCGCCTAGGTTGGTGTGTGTGGCGGTTAGCCGTGGTTGCTACCTGGGGCTGGTGTAACGTAGCCTGTATATCCGTTGGTTACGGAGCCGGGGTGCTTCTACTGCCTGGATGCCAACAGTATTTGGCGTTTGAGTGGGACCGCAGTTTTGGTGCGTGCGGGACACTGTTTTCTCCCTCCCTATAAATTATTTTAAGTTTTACTGTGTGGAGTTTCCTCTTGTCCTTCTGATTCAGACGTGATATAGCTAGTTATTGTTGAGCCACTGCTTATATATGTTTTTTTATAGATTACCTATTTATTCTCTGTACTAATACTCTGGTCAGATCTGGATGGTTGAAATTATTTGTATGTTTTTGTTGTAAAATATTGTAATAACATCACAGGCCAGTCATTTTTAGAAGTTGTTGTCATTGAAGCATTTGTACCTTTTTTTTTGTTTTCTTTTGTTTGTGGTTAAGGTGTGGACCACCCTAGTATTCTGGGTTGTGGATTTTGTTGCTGTGGCTTGCTGTGTATTTTTGTGTGTGTTTGGTAAGGTTAGACACTGTAATGAGGTAGATTGTGTGCTGTAGTGGTCTTTATTGACAGTGTGTAAATTCTGTGGGCATGGACATTCCTTGACCGCACTACTTCTTTTGGCCTGTGGTTGTTATAGACTTGTGTAGTTCAACCCAGATCTGGTACAGTAATTTTTAATGGTAATTATTAAAGTGTTTCTATTTTTAAAATATTTTTGTCATAAAATCTAAATAAAAATATATAACTGCAATTTGACATCCTGATTGTGCATGTGTAATCTTGGCTGGCTCAGGTACTCATTTAGTTGAGTGACCTAGTGGGGGTCCCCGTTCATAACGTTAGGGGTGGCGTAGTCGTAATAGCTGGGTGTCCATATGGGTATACTTTTGGTGTGTGTAATACCGCACCAGGCTCTAATTACTATTGGTCACAACATTTTAAAATACTTTTCTTAGTATTTTTTCTGTTATTAAAAGGGGAAAACATATACTTATGTAATTGTTCGTGATACAAAGTGTGTTTTTTGTTTTTATAAATAAAATAAAAAGTGTACGTTCCACTGCTCACAGCTGCAGTGGCTGAACCACTCCTCAGGCAAGAGGACGGTACATCCATGACACCACGGCTCCATCTCCTGGTGGATCTGCCAGTTTGCATCAACCACAGATGTCTGACATGAAAGAAACACTAACTTCTTTGCCTACAGAATATAATGTTCACTGTAATTACTTTTTATTTTAACTAATCTCTGCTTTAAGAACTAATCTGTTTATTGGTTTGTGATTTATTGGGTGCATCTCCGTCCCCTCCCTCTTCTTTTATATACATTTTATTGAAGTTTTTCAAAAGCATTTTACAGAAAACAGCACATACAAACATTTTCCACTCATGTTTCTTCACAGCGTCTTTTTATTACATACAGATTAATAAAAGTGAAAGTAAAACGAACACATTACGTTAAACATAGTATATATTTCTTATACAAGGTTCAAAACATTTAAAATAAAACAAGTATATTATTAAACATCATTTAAATATTTTTTAAAATCTTTCCCTCTCTTTTTTTAAATATCGACAAGAGCTTGTTTTAAAACACAATGGCCCGAAATTTTACAATTATCCATAGCAATTTTACAACGAGTTTTCTCACATTTTATTTTTAATAATGCATACCCATAACCATACGAAATCTATTTGTGATCTCAACAGGTTCAATTTACAAATTCCGTACTTTATGGTTTTTAAATCGAAAGTTATTTTAAAATTAAAAATCTTTTCAGAAAAATCCCAGATTTGTTTTGATCTATGGCATTCTAAAATTAGATGGTCTATCGTTTCCTCTGCATAGCAATCTTGTATAGGACAGGTCGGGCTGTCTGCATTGTAATTCCATTTCAACACTCTTTTAACAGGCAGTCTTTCGTTTGCAATAAGCCAGGCAGTGTCTCTTATATTTTCTGTTAAATTAGAATTCATAAGATTTTTTTTTTTGTACATTTTTTTTCAGTTTCTAAATTATTTAATCCTACATAATTAGCAATTGCACCATAATCTCCTTCTTGTTTTCTTTTATATATATTCTTATTTATTTATATTAATCCAATTTATTTTAAGGTGTTTACATATTTAGTAAATTAATTAATAATAAGGGTTGGAATTTCGTTTTAAACCACATTTTCTTACCCACTGATTTTTATTACCTGCCCATTTAGTCTCTCTATTTATTGCGTTTGCAGTTATTTTACAGAAAATAATTTTATATTGAATTTTTAATATTTATTAATATGTTCATTGCTCCTAATCCTCTTTTTTTTCTTGTTTTTAAAAAGTAAGTCTCTTTTAGCATTTTTTTTTTTTTTTTCATTTTAACAACAAGTAAACCCTCTTCTGGCTGCCGTACTTTCTTTCTGTCTGTAAGAAATAATCTTTAGAACCTACAGATTATAGCTACTAAATAATCTGGCACTATAAAATGAGATTAAATCTAAAATTCCCAAACAGTGTCTGAATCTTTAACTGATTTATTCTTTATTAAGTCGCCTGTTTTTGGTGCCAGAGCTTTTCTTTTTCTACCTGCAGGTTAAGACCATTTAGATGATCAGTGATTCATTTAATTTTAGGAACAAATTGTTTTTAGTGACACTGATGAAATTATAGGATCCGCAGCATGTGGGTTCAGAGGAAAGATCCTACTTCCTGAAACCATCCACCACAATGCCCTGGTCCTTCAGCTGCTGCTACAGGTGCTGGTAAACTTTGCCAAATTCAGTTTTGTTAACAACAAATGAGTGTTTGAAATGTCAGCGCTATTTAGATAAAACTCAGATCTGAAAAATCCCAGAGCATGAAAAGATAACCAATGAGTCAGTGAAGATATATAAAATAAAAAGATATATACAGATATATAAAAGGAACATATATATATATGAATAGATACATTAGAAAAGTGAAAGTACATTAACGAGTCAACACACATTTAATTATATCTCGATAACTCAACACAATCAGCTTCTTCAGAATGCGGCAACTACAGTTCTAACTCACACAAAAAAAGAGGGAGCAAATTATTTACCATGGTTTTTAATATTCTTGTATTTTTTTGTATAAATATTTTAATGGATTAGCATCTAAATATATAGCAGAACTCCTGACAGAATATGTTCCTAATCGAGTCTTGAGATCATTGAGCGTTGCCTTCTGTGTTTATGCAATTTAGATCCATTAGGCATCATATTATTACTATTATTAATTGTATTATCTGATCTACTATATATTACTTAATCATTTATATACTTTTTGAATTAACATTTTTATTCGAATTGTTTTTTGCTATCTGTTATTAAATCATCCTCTTTGTCTTTTGTTCTTATTTTTGTTGTAAAGCAATTGGAGCTGCATTCTGCGTATGAAAGGAGCTATATTAACAAGATCTTTATTATTATTTCCTTATTATTATTATTATTATTATTATTATTATTATTATAAAGCTATGCAAATCCAAATTGGAAGAAAAATAGCACAATTACTAATACTAGCAAATGTAATTTTACCGTTTCACTTTTGCTAATAAAAATTTAGCTTTTTGCTGTACGGATTTTTACAATGCATCAAAAGTGTTAACATGTCTGCTTTACTTCAGACCATCAGCAGACCAACAATCCTCAACTTTAAAGCAGCACTAGGTAGGATTTCCTTGATTTTTGCAACCACTTAGCAACTGCTTAGCAACACCATAGCAACCACCCCGGATACCACAGCAACGCCTTAGCAATCACCTGGCAACAACACCTTAGCAACCACCTAGCAACTGCTTAGCAACATCATTGCAACCACCACGAATACCATAGCAACGCCTTAGCAATCACCTGGCAACAACACCTTAGCAACCACCTAGCAACTGCTGAGCAATACCTAAGCAACCACCATGGATACCATAGCAACGCCTTAGCAACCACCTAGCAGCACCTTAGCAACTGCTTAGCAACACCTTAGCAACCACCACAGAAACCATAGCAAGCAGCTAGCAACATCATAGCAACGACCATAGCGATCGGTGGGAAACATTTTAGCTGCGCGACCATCCTGCGTTACAATTATTACATCTGTTACAATTATTGTTTTACATTATTATAATTATTATTACAATTATTGTAGTTGTCATATTAAAAAGCAACCACCTAGCCACCTTGACCTAGCATCCACTTAGCAACTGCTTAGAAACACCATAGCAACCACCACTGATACCATAGCAACGCCTTAGCAATCACCTGGCAACAACACCTTAGCAACCACCTAGCAACTGCTTAGCAACATCATTGCAACCACCCCGGATACCATAGCAACGCCTTAGCAATCACCTGGCAACAACACCTTAGCAACCACCTAGCAACTGCTGAGCAATACCTTAGCAACCACCACAGAAACCATAGCAAGCAGCTAGCAACATCATAGCAACGACCATATCGATCGGTGGGAAACTGCGCTACCAACCTGCGTTTCCTTCAGGAAACACACTTTTCTAGTTGCAATTATTGTTATTATTATAATTATTATTACAAATATTGTAAAAGATCATTTTTTACAATTATTTTAATTATTATATTCACAATTTTTTTTTGAGGGGTGAAGGTGGGGTGTGGGTCGGGTTAATTATGTTTAGTTAATATGTTTCTGGAACATCCGGGAGGGCAAGTTCATCCGTGAGCACTTCATCCTGATAGGTGCTGCTCTCTCCTGGCACTCCTGAGGGTACAGATGGAGCTGCAAAGAACTCGTCGAGGTAAGAGGTGTCATCGTCTATACTGAGCTCATCCCCGAGTGCTCCCAGCGCCGCTTTCAGATCATCCTCATCCAGTTCTGGCATTGAGTACCTGCGGCTGAGAGCCTCCTGGATGTCATTTGCATCCAGTATCATTTTCTCCATCTGATCTTGAAGAGCTTCAATCTGGCCGATCTTCACGTTCTTGTGTGCCTCCCTCATTTCCTTGAGCCCGGCCTTTATGGCTTCCACAGTTGTTTTAGTGTCTTTGAGGGCCTGAATGGAGTCCCTGGCTCGCCCCATGTTGAAGGATTGCTCCATCAGCTGTTCCCTCTGCTCCTCGTACATGACCTTCTGTCTGAGAACTCGCATGGCTTTCTGCTGCACCAGGTTCTTTGATGGACCATCCTGCAATCTTTCCATCTGCTTTTTGTACTTCAACAGCTCTGCATCAAGCCTGGATATTTTCCTCTCTAAAGACTCTGCCCGTGAATCGGTCAGCGTTATGCAGTCCGCCAGGGTGGGTTCGGAGTCTTTGGGCTGTTTTCCTCGGCCAAACACGCGCTTCATTTTGAGTGGCGCGAACAATAAGATTCAGGCGGCGTCTCGCTCTATTTATAGGCGCGGCCGGGGAGAGCGCGCGATGACGTCATCGTCGCAGCGGCCGGGAAGAGAGCGGCCGATGACACCATCGCTCTCCCTGTCTGCTCAAACTCTGTCTGCTGCCACTGCTTTATATATATATATATATATATATATATATATATATATATATATATATATATATATATATATATTATTTGTTTATATTTTTCTGTCCTTTCATCTGTGCTGCTGTGACATTGTATATTTCCCCATTGTGGTATTAATAAAGGATTATCTTATCTTATTTATTAATGTTCTTCCTTCTTCTTCTTAAATGTTTTTAGTCCGATCTTTAGTTGTTTTAGTGTCTTTAAGGGCCTGAATGATGTCCCTGGCTCGCTTCATGTTGACGGATTGCTGCTTCAGCTGATCCCTCTGCGCTTCATACATTTTCTTACGTCGAAGAACTCGCATGGCTTTCTGCTTCACCAGGTTCTTTGGTGGACCATCCCTCATTGTCTGCATCTGCTGTAGGCATTTCTTTAGCTCTACGTCAAACCCGGATATCTTCTCATCCATAGACTCTACTCGTGAATCAATCAGTGTTACACAGTCCGCGAGGCTGAGTGCGGGGTCTTTGGGCTTCCCTCGGCCAAAAAGTCGCTGCATTTCCACCTGATTTACCTTCTGAACAACAAGAAGATCCGCACTGAGCAGCTAACCAAGCGCAGTGTTACTCCTCAATTGCTCCTTTAGGCTGTGTCTGACTCTATTAATATGCGCGTTTGCGAGGGAGAGCGGCGATGACGTCAACGCAGCGGCCGCTCGCGTTCGCGCCGGGGAGAGCGGGTAATGACGTCATGGATTTTTCTGTCCGCTAACTCTCCTCCCCCTCTGCACTCTAAAAAACAGAGGTACCAAAGGAGTACTTTTTTTGTACTCAAAGGTACAATATTGGTCTTTACAGGGTCAGATTTGTGCCCTCTGAAGTACAAAGTCATTCCTAACAGCAATAAGCACAAATTTGTACAATTTAACCAATCAAAAGGTACATTCTGTATTCTGTACCACTGTACTAATAAACAATATATATTTTATTTTCACATTTTTTTATTTGAGAGCCAGACAATTTTGCATCATGAAGTTCTTGACACATATTCAGTTGATGATAATGTTTATAATCTTTGTAATCTTTACTGGCATAAAAACATGGGTACAAAAAAGGACTTTTACTGAAAGGTACTTTTTTGTACCTCAATATAAGGTACAGCCCCAGCGACAAGCTTTGTACTCTTTACAAATCTGTACTTACTTTTCTAAGTGTGTGTCTGCTGCTATATTATAAACATTAGGTGGACCTAATGGTTTGAAAAAAATATTTTTAGGTTAAGGTTTTTATATAATTTGCTCTCATATAAATAATATACAGAATTCAGCGTTTTTAAATTAGAATATCTCCTAATAGTAACCTCGCTGTTATAGCTGCTGTTATTCTAGCTCATATCCATGCAGTTTGATGCTATAATATCAGAGGGGTTTCTGTTTTTTTTTTTTAATTCTTTTTATAAGATCCACAGCGCGAGATCGGCTGTAGTTCTGCTGCAGGTGGAGACTTAACCGATTTAACTTCTCTCCTCCCCAACCTTCACCTGGCTGCTCTCGCCATTCAGTGTCCACACTGAATAACCCAAGACATTAACTCAAAAAATTTGATGAAACTCATTACATAAAAATGATTTATTGATAGTAACTCAACTTAGTTAAAGAAGTTTAAAAATCTTTTTTACTAAATAATTTTAGGTTATACTAACTTGCAATTTGACATAGAAGAAACTATCTTATTTAAGTGCCTTTTACAAAATGTTACGATAACTAGGTAATTTTAGGTTCAAAGTACACAATTAAATCATGTATAGGTAACCAAATTATTTTATTGCCTTTATTTAAAGCATTTAATTTCTCGTTTAAAAAAAATCCCAGCAGTTAAAAACTCTTCTTTTTGAACCTGTTAGAAATGTGTTTACTTGAACACATTCTGAAATAAAAATAAATATGTTAACATTGAACTAAATTTTATTTAGTTACACATACAAGGAAACAAACTATAAAAATTAAAAAGGTTCAGGTTAAAATCTGCTGCTAAGTCAAACGATGCTACAGGAAGGTTTATTGGAACACAAGGCAGCTTAACCACCTTCTGGTACCAGTTATGAATGTTCGTTACACACCATGTTTCAAAATAAATTGCATTTTATTCCCCCTTATTTTTTCTAAAACACTTCAATCTGCCCACAACCACTAAAAGCAATGGATAAATCACATTAATTACCCCTATCGTACCACTGTGTTTATTTTAAATTGACTCCTCTGTTGTGAAAAAAAAAAAAATATATATAGCTATCCTTAGCTAGTTCGCTAGCTAGCTGCGTGGGAAAAGAGGCAACGCCAGCAGGTTCGGGTGCTTTAAGACTTCAGAGCAAAATCTACTAACACTACAAACCCATACATGATCATAAAATTACACGACCTGTCCAAATTTGGCGTGTTACCTCACAGATCAGAGTGGAGTGAGTTTAAATCAATAAACAATGCTTAATAATAAATAAGATATGTATATATATATATATCAATGGTATTGATAAAAAAGTTGATTAATTAATATAAAAAATGGATAAATATATTCTTTAATAATGTACGTCCCAAGCATGTCCAAAATAAGTTACCTGGTCCGACGTTCAAATTTTTCACTGCACACTGACGTTCAATTAGGGTCATAGTTAGCCGTCCAAATAGCGGATTTTACACAACCACTAATGTTTATTGTCTGTGTAAAATTTCTTCATACTTAAAAACGAGCTGTTGGCAGTGGAGTAAATTATTATTATTTTTTAAAATAATTTTATTTCAAGTCCGGACGAGACTAAAATTACCGAAGGAGCACAAAAAGAGTTCAGCGAAAAAAAACATTCTGGACGGGAATAAAATCACAGAGGATAAAAACCCTCCATAAAAGAGAAAATTACCCCAGAACCCCATGAGAAACTAATACCGTCCGGATAAGGTTTAAGCTGGTCTAGATAAAGTGTTACATAAATCTAATGCATATATATATATGTGAATTAGCACCCGAACATCCCTTTCAGACAGCTTCCTCTTACAGCGTCCACAGTTAATCCTGTTGGATGTGGTTGGTCCTTCTTGGTGGTATGCTGACATTACCCTGGATACCGTGGCCCTTGATGCATCACAAAGACTTGCTGTCTTGGTCACAGATGCTCCAGCAAGACGTGCCCCAACAATTTGTCCTCTTTTGAACTCTGGTATGTCCCCCATAATGTTGTGTGCATTGCAGTATTTAGAGCAGAACTGTGCTCTTACCCTGCTAATTGAACCTTCACACTCTGCTCTTACTGCTGCAATGTGCAATTAATGAAGATTGAACACCAGGCTGCTCCAATTTAGCCATGAAACCATTTTAACCATGACTTTATTTTGTCTGTATTGTGTATGATCCCGATCCCTACAGGGATAACACGCTGTGAGGATGGAAATGATTTCCAAAATAAAAAAGTGGTGGCGTTTACATGGTGCAGCCGTGAAAATCACCACTAGAAAACCAGAAATATTCTAATAAAGATTTTTATTTTCAGTTTTAAATAGGCCAACAAACCATAAAAATACATACAGGTCAGTAAAATGATCAGCATCGAGGTTTAATATCGTAAACCGCTGCCGCAACCGCCGAGAACAAAACTGAAGGACTGGTTAACTCGCTGTTCACGATGAGAAGGGGGGTCGAGGGTGTCGGGTCGGAGTTGCAGGGGGAGATTTTGAGGGCTTTGCCCTCTGGTTGGTTTATCCTGAGAGTCAGTTAAAACGAGCTCACGCCGAACTGGCTGGAAATGGTGGAATGCTGATGATTTGAAAGCCCTCTCCAGTCTCCAGAAGCTCGAAGACGTGAAATAAACTACAGGGTTTGATGCCGACGCTGCCGTCATTTTACTGAGCGAAAGATTCCAACAAAAATCAAAAACACATGAGCATTCGTAAGTCCAGGAGGATCACCCAGAAAGCCCCAAAACGAGGAAATTTTTACGTCGCCGTCTTCGAAAGAAAAAACGGAGAAAGAAACAAACAAAAAAAAAAAAAAAAAGTACATTCTCTATTAAAATAGCTAGGAGCCAAATAATTGAAATTCGTGAGAGGACGATACAATATTGGCGAAACTCAAAACATTTCAGCTGAACGAGAAAAAAAAAAAAAAGACAAATCAATCAGTGAACACCCTACTACCTACCCTTTAAGTCTTTATGATTCCACCCTCTGTAGAGCTGGAGCGCACCTTTAGAAACGAATGCAGTACACCCAACATTGTGATAAAAAAAAAAAAAAAAAAGCTTTGAAGAAGAACATCTGCCTGGATCTGTACGGTGCGTCCTGGGCGCTGTGGTAGGTGGAGGCCTCTAGTGGAGAGCTCCAGTAACACACAAACACACACACAGCGTAGAGACTACATACGTGAAGCTCACGTCTGAGAGCAAGTATATCTCTAGCCTTGAAATCTCTGCACAAACCTAATTCACGGCTGCGTTCCAAAGCCTAGGCTGCAGTCAAGGTAGGGGGCGAGTCCAAGGTGGCACTACTGTCCTATTGAGACTCCCTCTCAGTAGTTCTCAGTAGCCTGTTGGTTGCACATCTGAAACAGTCTAACAAGGATTTATTTGTAATAATAATAATTTAAAAATAAATAAAAAATATTTTAAAAGCAACTCCAAACTCCCTAATTTTCTTGGTGCTCTTTTTTTTTTTCCACACCTTCGTATTATATAAGTTTTAACTCCCACCATTTTTTTAAGAAGGGGTTTCTACTCTTGAGGCTTAGCTTTCAGCTATTTTTTCCACACCGCTGCTTTCCTTTTTCACCCTCTTTGTGCTGTGTGTGAGCAGAGAATTGTGGGTAAAAACACACAAAGCACATGAAGGATACATCAGCTGCGACCTCAGCATCACTGCGAACGTCGACTGCACTTCTCCTCAACTCTACGCAAAGGGTCCTTCACTTTAGAGCAGCTCTCTAGGACATAGAGGAGAAATGAGCAAGGCAGATTTTGCCTGGGCTTTAGACACAGCTCTATTCAGGGAGGAAAAATAAAACAAAGAATACAAGTCCATTTAAAGCATCCCATCAGAATCCTAATTCTTCCACATTGGGAAAATAGTTTGGGAGCTCAAAGAACTGTGTTCGACCAAGAACGCCACAATCTAAAAAGGCCCTCCAAGACCAGGACTGAGGTCACAATCCTGCAGACATTTTTATTTTATTTTAAAGCCACATCTCTGAAGCAAAAACCAGGTAAAACTGCATTTTATTGTATTTTCCTGCTCCCCATCTGACCTGCTACAGCTCCACAAACACAAAAAAACTGTGTTCTCGCTGTTCCAAGCTTTACAGAACCAACGACTGAGCTCCATTCCAAACACAACTCAACACAACAAAGGGTTTTTTTAAGGAATGTGTTCGGGCGTGTTCACACTAATCCAGTTTGGTCCAACCCAAAATAGCAGGTGTGAACATAACCACGAACTTAAGTCCTAAACAAAAGGGCCGATTCAGACCAGTTACAGGAAGTTGAGTCACAGGATATCATCACCTATTAAACATCACAGAAGAAGATAAAAGAAGAGGTGTTGTGACAAAATCGGTCTCCAGCAGTACGGGTACAACAGATCACAGTTCTGTTGATTCTGTTTCTACTGTAAACGTAGATTAACCCTTATTTCTAAAGTAATCCGAGTGGAATCTGTTCCTCTCATTCTTTCATACTCGAAGCGAGTCAGATTCTGGCATGTGGGCAGAATTCCACACAACACCTGAAAAGGTGACTCTCTATGCTGACAATGTAACCCAACAGGTTTGACCATCACTTCCAAGGTTGTATGACACGAATAGATGATAGAAATGATGATAAACTGCATGTTTTATTAACGTGTGGGGCAGCCATCTTGAATTCTGATCTTAGGGTTTGGTGCCTTTAAAGTTTTAAAACTGGTGAAGAGATTCCAGTTTAAATGATGTACTCAAAACCGGCCCTGCTCCCTCCGGGTGGGTAGATGGCGCTCTCTCTTTCCCCACATCACTCCTAGGGTGATGTCCACAGCACAGGGCGTCTGTGAGCTGATGTATCAGAACAGAGTCACGGCTCTTTCCTCTAAGCGCGCTGAGATGCTGCTCGGCAATGCTGCATGAATTCACATGTATCGGAGGAGGCATGTGTTAGTCTTCACCCTCCTGGTGTGTTGGGGCATCACTAGTGATAGGGGGAGTCCTAATGAGTGGGTTTGGGTAATTAGCTGTGCTAAATTGGGATTTTTTTTTAATAAAAATAAAAGTTATGTACGCTGAACATTTGGGACAGAAGGCCACGACATTCCTTATGTAATTTTTGCAAGCTAAAGTTCTGTAAAGCTTGTCCAACTTAGCAACAGTTGCTATAAAAGAACATTTTATTAATGGGCGGAGCATAGAGAGATCAATTAAATTAATTAAGTCTGAGAAGAGGAAACTGGATGAACAGAAGACTAGAACTAACTTACCTAACTCAAAAAAGCCACAGAGGGAATAATCAGAATCAAATTAAATATACAAAAAAAAAAAAAAAAAATCATTCCTTTCATTCAAGCGCTAGTAAATCACCATTCCATAGTAATATTCATTAAAACAGTCAAGCAACCATCCATCCATCCATCCATCTGTTCATCCATCCATTCATTAATTCATTCATTCATGTGTCTGAGAAAGCAGGAGGTGCCTGGATTTCTGAAGCACAAAAAAGGGGGAAATAAAACTTTTAAAATGAACCCTCATGAAACCGCAATGAATTTAAAAGCTTATGGGGGGGAAAAAAAAAAAAAAAGCGAGAAAAAAGTGAGAAAATAATTAATTTTCCAGCTATTAATCAACCAAAAACAAAATTAACCACCAAAAAAAAAGAAAAATCATATTTTATAGTTCCTTTAAGGATAAACGAACCAAACAAAACAGAACAAATCCAACAAAAACAGCTATCCAAGTGAAATGAATACATGCGACAGCTTTTCAACTCTTTTCAGGGTGAAGATGAAGAGGAGGCGGGCGAGACGAGGAGGACGTGGGTGGTGCCGATGACGCCGCGGCGGTGTCACGACTCCTCGTTTCCTGAGTCGTCCTCGTCGTAGCAACAGTCCTCGTCGTTATCGTCCTCCAAGTCCTCGTCGTCATAGTAATCGTCGTAAAACAAGTCGGAGCCCTCGTCGGTGGGCGGGGCGCGCGTGCGGACGCAGTATTCCGCCAGCGTGGTGGGAACCTTTACACCGTCCCGCTCTGCTTCTGCTTTAGTGGCCAGAACCTGCTTCCTGTAACACACACAGAGAAAAAAAAAAAAAAACACACACTTTAGACACATTCACTCAATATTAAAAAAAACACAAGCTACCCTTCAGCCCTGCCTCCTTTCAACAGGCTCCTCAGGGTTCTGGAGGAACTGCTGCCAATCGTAATCATGTGTGGGGTAAATTTGTGGTAGCAATACTGAGGTAAATTTATGATTAGAACAGGAATGCTGAGGTAAACATTTTAGTGTAGTTCTACTGAGGTAAATTTATGATTAGAACAGGAATGCTGAGGTAAATGTATGATTAGAACAGGACTACTGAGGTAAATGTATGATTAGAACAGGACCACTGAGGTAAATGTATGATTAGAACAGGAATGCTGAGGTAAATGTATGATTAGAACAGGAATGCTGAGGTAAACATTTTAGTGTAGTTCTACTGAGGTAAATTTATGATTAGAACAGGAATGCTGAGGTAAATGTATGATTAGAACAGGACTACTGAGGTAAATGTATGATTAGAACAGGAATGCTGAGGTAAATGTATGATTAGAACAGGACTACTGAGGTAAATGTATGATTAGAACAGGACCACTGAGGTAAATGTATGATTAGAACAGGAATGCTGAGGTAAACATTTTAGTGTAGTTCTACTGAGGTAAATTTATGATTAGAACAGGAATGCTGAGGTAAATGTATGATTAGAACAGGACTACTGAGGTAAATGTATGATTAGAACAGGAATGCTGAGGTAAATGTATGATTAGAACAGGACTACTGAGGTAAATGTATGATTAGAACAGGACCACTGAGGTAAATGTATGATTAGAACAGGAATGCTGAGGTAAACATTTTAGTGTAGTTCTACTGAGGTAAATTTATGATTAGAACAGGAATGCTGAGGTAAATGTATGATTAGAACAGGACTACTGAGGTAAATTTATAATTAGAACAGGAATGCTGAGGTAAATGTATGATCAGAACAGGACCACTGAGGTAAATGTATGATTAGAACAGGACTACTGAGGTAAATCTTTTAGTGTAATAATACTGAGGTAAATCTACGATAAGAACAGCACTACTAAGGTACATAAATAAATAGGAATAGCACTACTGAGGTAAATCTCTCAGTGTAGTACTACTGAGGTGAATCTATGATAAGAATAGAGCTACTGAGAAATTTATGATTAAGAGTAGCATTACTGAGCTAAATGTATGATTAAAATTGCACTGCTGAGGCACATTTATTGTTTTGTCTGCTGGAATATTACAGTTTTTCTGGATTGTTTACACACAATTTCTATTTCTGTATAAACCACAAGCACACTTTCTGCTTTACACTCAAATTGCAGTTCTAAAACACACTTTTTCAGAACACTACATACACAATTTTCTGCATTTGGCACAATTTTCATGAATAAAATCTCTTGTTTTCACAAGGAACACAGCCTTTTGTGAAGAGATAACACTGTTTTGAATGTAAAGTTTCATTTTGCAGGAGAATTGAAGGATTGAATGAAAATGTGTGTAAACAATCCAGAAAAACTGTAAAATGTTAAGTGTTTAACCCTGTAAATTGTTGTTTTCTAACTGCTTTTTGACTAAAAAGCAAAACAAGTTTTCTGTCTTCTGCTAAACGTTTAATTTTCGACTTATTTTTTTCGAAATATTTTGTGCATTCCTATGCACTGTTTAAAGAACAGCACCTTTTACAGGCTTTTTCACGCCTTTTCTGTATTTCCAAATTTTTCTTCTGTGACGTGAAGCGCAGTTACACAAACAGAACATGAAACTAAACATGAAAATACGCTGAAATCAGAAGAGAAAGCTTTTCCAGTTCTCAAAGTGGTTCCAGTTTAAGTTTCTCTACAAACTGCAGACTCAATGTAATGTAATGTAATGTTAATGTGGGGTTCCCAATAATAAGAAGGAAGTGAAATTTTAGAGACTGTAAAGTTGAAGTCTTTGTTTCGGGAGTCAAGGAGAGGAAGGATTATGTTTGGTGGTTTTAGCCAACATGTGTCTGCATTAGTTAATAATGAAGCTTCATAAGCTGAACTGTTATAGAGATTTAAAAAAGTGCTTTCAGATCACATGGAAAATCACATTTTCCAAGGGTTGTGAAAACCTGGAAGAGGACTTTTATTACCAGCCCATAATATTTGCTATGAGGAAGTGAGATGTTTTTCTTCTTCTTATTTTTTTTTTTGTTGCTATAAACCTTCTCACCAACAGAGGGCAGCACAGTTTAAACCCTGTTTAAAGAAGAAGGCCCGTTTGTGACTCAGACACTTCATCAGAACTACAGCCGAATCCGAGAGCACAGCGTATCACTGAGCGTTTCTGTGGAATCAGATCTACATCATCATCTGCGTCAGGTTTACTGATACGTGAGAGCTGACTGACTGCTGGCTCATAGCTCTGTTAATCTCACCCGCAGAAAAATCTCTCTAATGGCTGCTGCGTAACTTAATACCAAAAATGAGGTGTGCATCCACCTCATCATCATTATTATTATTATTATTATCTGAGGCTACGTTCACAGAGCTGGTAAAAGCGGCCCAAATCCAAAACCGCTGTTTATTTCTGGCTTTAGTCTAAACAGTCACTACTGATGCTTGTATGTTAAACAGCATCGCTTCATGAGAAGTTTCGGTTTCATCCTTTTCAGAATCTTAGAAGCGAACGAGTCCTGCTGTTTTGTACCCCTACGCTTTGTTCTCGAGTTTAATTCTTCCCCTTAAGAGGTGAAATCCTCCCTCTAAATATGAAGACAAACCTTCAAACACCTGATAGATATAAAACAGTGGAGCGCAGCGAAGTTGCTGGTTAACTAGTTTATAACTAGCTTATCATAGATCTTCAGAAAAGGGCAGGTGGTGCACAATTCATTATTACTGTGCTTTCCTCAATTCCTCTATGATGGGGAGCGGATAGTAAAGTTCTTTCATCGTATTTTTAAGTTCCGCTCAGCTGTCTGCTGCATTATTTAAGGTGGAACGGGAAAATTACTAACTAACTAGCTACGGAGAAAAACTTCAAGCGATTTTTCTATTTCAATCCATAAAAAGAAAAAGGCCATCAAATATTATACTACATATTAAATTGTAATTTTTAACACTGAATAATACTGTGGGTTTCTTTGGTCACTGGGGCCTTTGAATGTGCTGCTCATCACTTCCACTTTTTTTTAGAATCCATCCTTAATGCCAGAAACTCACCACAAAACAACTGTTCACTTCTTCACATTAGTGAATTAGGCGTCTGTATGTTTATTGCTATTAATTAAATAAATAGAAATCTCACCGAATGATCTCTGCGTACTCCCGGTCCTTCCCCTTGCTGTCTCTCCATTTGCGGTACATGACTGAGGCGTCCACGTTAGCGGGAGAGAAAGTGTTCGGCTCGTTCAGCAACGATATGACACTCAGCAGAATAGTCCTGAAACACACAGACAGACAGAACAAGATTACTATAAACCCCAGGCATCAACAGGCTTCACTCCTTCATTAACATTTTTAATATTATTAGTTAAACTAACTAAACTGGATACGTGTTGGAGAGATGATGTACTCTGTTCACTTCATTAAAATTAAATTATATATAGTAGTATATAGTAATAACAGACTGTAATATACCTATATACTCTTAGACCAACAGTGGTTTAGGGAAGATATATCTCCTTGGGAGAAATAAAGAAAGAAAAGAGTAAAAAAAATATATAATATACTCTGTAATTTTTATTTAATATAGGTATGATACTGTTACTAGGAAAATGTATTGAACAACAGTCTTGGGGCCTAAATGTTTAGCTGTTCTCATCAGTAGTACAATGGAGGGCATGAAAGGGGGGAAGGAGAGAAAAAAGAAGAAAAAATAAAAAATCACAACTAAACCAACAAGTAATCGGCAGATTAGTTGACTACTAAATAAGTCAGTAGTTGTAGTCCTAGTGCCAGAAGTCACGCTGAGTGAGCTGCACCTACATAAAAAAAACATTTTTTTGAAAATGAGAATCGATTCTGACAGTTAAAAAAGCTCTGCGCCACAGTTAAAAAAAAAATAAAAAAAATCTGCGCCACAGTTAAAAAAGCTCCACGACACAAATAAAAAACAGTTAAAAAAAAAAAAAAAAAAAAAGAAATCCGCGTCACAGTTAAAAAAAAAAAAAAAAAAAATCCGCGCCACACTTAAAAAAAATAAATAAATACGCGCCACAGTAAAAAAAAAAAAAAGAAATCCGCGCCACAGTTAAAAAATAAAAAAATAAAAAAAATAATATATATATATATATATATATATGCGCCACAGTTAAAAAAGGTCCACGCCACAAATAAAAAAACAGTAAAATAAATAAATAAATACGCGCCACAGTAAAAAAAAAAAACTGCTCTGTTCAGCTATACACAGTACAGTCTATGGTCTGAACAATAGCACAGCAAATGTGCTTCAGACCCAACAGGAGTCCAGCAGCTGCTGTCAGTATGAGCTGATTGTGAAACGTGAGCTCCTGGATGACAGGCTGCTGTACGGTTTATCATCATGTGCTGTAGTGCTCACTGACAGGTGCTCCGCAGACACCAGTCACTTCCAGGAAGCTAAAGGCATTTTTCTGCGGATGCTACAGACAGACAGATATGTGAGAGCAGATATATCAGAGCTCTAAAGTGACGGGGGAGAAAGAGGAAGACAGCGCTAGGACAGGAAAGACTGGGTAGTTACTTCCTGCCACAGACTGAGAGTGAATTACAGCTAGAACTGAGCACAAAGAAATAATCAGAAATAATCAGCTGAACTGATAACGCCCCCGAGCTGCGACATCAAACAGCACAGAGTAAAACAGAAGAATTACACAAGGCCCAAACGATGCTCGACTGTTTTACTAGAAAACTGTCGAATCCAGAGTTTAAACATGAACTATTAGTGCATTAGTTACCATGAACAAGACATGAGGTAATCCATTAACAAAGCTTAGATAATGTTAATTAAACACAACAGCATTAATTAATGTTATTTTCACATTAAGATGAACAATAAATAAATCTTACACTTCATTCATAGATATACAAGCAACAAATGCTCTTCTTGTCATGATTTGCTTATATGCAGCAGCTATGCATACAGTCATTGTTAAATATTTATTAATTAATTATTAATTATACATATATTTGGCTATATTTATACTTATTTATACTTTATATTTATATTTAATTTACTGATGTCCGTTACCTAATATAAATATTATATATTTTACATTTTTACTTCTATTGGAAATACAGTACATCTCTACATGGATTAGAATTGTTTACATTTCACTTTACATCGGGTATTTATCTATTTTACTGAACAGAGTTTTTTTGTTTGTTTTTTTGCATATCCTTTTATTTAGATTTTTTTTTTTTTTTTTTTTATCAAATCTTACATTGTTTGCTTGTTTTTATAATTTAAACTTAATTTTCAAGCCCTGTAACTTCATGTAATAAAATAATTTTAGGCTATGATATGATATGATATGGTGCACACTCCTACTTGCATGTTCAGTGGGAGGGGTTAAAGACTGTTGAACGTGCCTATTGGCTAGTCAGGTCGTGTCACCACCACAGTGATGTAAGATAAGCCCGGTTGCCGGCATGCTAACACCGCATTAGCAATGCTAAAACAATAACCGGGCTAATAGTTTTGCACTAGTGCAGTGTAATATCAGCCAGAGTGTCCTGCGTGTTCTTCACCTGACGTTCTGCGTGGGGTTCCACCGCTCTGAGGGCAGCTCTCCACTCTGAGGGTCGTCTACCGGAGGGTGAAGGATGGATATACACACATCGCCATTCTGAAAAACAAACAAGAGAGCAGGCGTTAATTCAACAGGTAAACTCACACACACTTCATCTGAGAAGTAATTTGTTTTGTTTTTACTTCATTTAGGATAAGATTTACAGTAGAAAATAATATAATGATCAGGATCATCAGATATTAAGGAAACATGTTAAGTTAGCAGAGCTAAAGCCAGCGTTTTATTACTGGAACCGCGCAGTACGTCACAGAAATCAGTGCGGGTTTGGCCTCTGGGGTTGCCAGGTTTATATATATAAAAAAAAAACAAAAAAAAAACACAACAGCCATGGAAGCTAGCAAGCAAACCTCAGCTGCTACAAAGCCTAAAACGCCTAAAACGCCTCACGTTCGCCCAAAAGTCTCTGAAATGATTTCAATGAAAGTTGAAATAAAACAAGAGTAAATACTGTTAGTGAGATTGACAAAAAGATAACAAGACGCTGAGCTTGCAACTGTTCTCCTGAACAGATTAACTACTTCAACCAGGTGATTTATCACGACCACGTGGTTAGGTTATTAGGGACTGGTGTTTAAATTAAAAAACAATTCAAACCAATCTAGCCCTGCGTGAAAAAGTGTTTGCCCCCTAAAACTAATAACTTATTTTAATAGAGACACATTGAGATGCTGTGGATTATCTAAAACAGGACGTTTATGCTAAACAAATCCTCCAATCATTCAGACTTTAACTAGGACACTCCAAAACTCTCATTAAGTTTTTTTTTTTTTTTTTTTTTTTTTAAGTCATTCAGAGGTGGACTTTGTGTTTGTGAGCTTTGGGTCACTGTCCTGCTTTTTTATGGACCTCCTGGATGAGTTCTTCATGCCCTTTTGAAGTAATTTCATTCGATCTGCCGGTCACTCCTGGGAAGGTTCACCAGTGTTCCATGTTTTTTTTTTTCTCCATTAGTAAATAATAGTGAATCACTGTGGTTCTCTGGAGTCCCAAAGCTTTAGAAATAAATGACTTTATAACCTTTTATAACCAGACTGATAGATAATCAATAACTTATTTTTTTAATTTCTTCAGATGGGTGTATAATAATAATAATAATAATAATAATGTGCTGCTTTTTGTTGAGATCTTTTATCTGCTTCATTTGTTGTCAGACAGATTCTATTATATAAGTGATTTCTTGATGATTCTACAGGTCTGGAATCAGTAATCAGGCCTGGTTGTGGTTAGTATTTAAATTGAATCAGACTGGTTTCGATAGTCATGTTTCTTTAATAAATGAAATCATCATCACGTAAAAAGTGTTTTATATACTTTTATATTTACTTAGGTTATATTTGTATGATAATAATAAAACACAACATAAAAATCAAGGTCAGCTTTGTCTATCCATGTCCTGCTCTGGCCTTGTGGACAGTGCGGTGCGCAGTGGGAGACTATCCAGCTCAGATAACAGCGTTTCTGAGCGTTTGTGCGGGTTTTATTGTGAGGACTGGAGCCTGGAGTCGAGCTGGTTGAGTTGGAAGTGCCGGGTTGGAGGTACAGAATGTTCTGAGCGGTTGTGATCGAGTGTTCAGGCCTTGGGCACTCCTCAACGCTGTGCGTCTCTCAGAAGTGAAGGAGGAGATTCAGCAGAAATAGCTGAAGCTACACAAACATGTTTTCTCTACAGAAGCCTCGCTGTGAATACCGCACATTCAGACAGCTCACAAAGCCCAGAGACGCTGCCAAGCCGGGTCAGAACCGCTGGCCTGGTTCACTCTCTCCCAGAGGCACTCTTATCACTGTCACTCACCCTCCCTCACCCTCACCCTCTGTACATGTTTACACACAGCTATTCACAACAGGAAGAGGCTTTTTTTTAATAAAGATAACACTTCTAATCAAACATAACATTAGCAGAGATTTTTCAGTGCAGAATACAATGCATTTGTCAGGATACATCAGACAATATTCAATATTTGGGGGAAAAAAAACTCATAGTATAAAAACTAGGGGTGTCACGGTTTCGATATTTCAACGAAATCTGTCGCGCGGAGCTGTTTAACTGCCGCACATTGTAGCACAAACCTTAAGTTCCGTTATTACTGTTTATTGAAAGATTTTACAGAGTTAAAAAGGAAGAGATCGGAAATAGGATCGGTTTGGTTATAAACCAAACCTCTGCTAGTTAAAATAGTTCCATTGCTGCTCTGTTTGTAGCTGCGTTTGTGCTGTTTGGTTTGTAAGCGCTGCATTACCAACTGATAATGGCGCAGTGCATTACCGGCTGATAACGGCACTCATAGAACGCCTCTCAGCCAATCACACTGTTTAATATATCCATCATCACCACCATCATGCAACTAATTAAATCAAGGTCAGCTGACTAAGAGCCCTAATGCATTCAATCAAACTGCAAACCAAGCAATTACTTACTCTTATTATTCACAACCCAACAGCATGCTGTTACTTCCACTCACATTGTTTGTTTATTGCAGAAACTTGCTATTTATAGACTGAACGACCCTAGGACCATTTCCAACACCTGCTGCCCCCATGGCAAACAACCACATCAGTCACATGACCTAGTGACAGGACACACACACACACACACACACACCTCATAAATGTTGGGGTGCCACATCTTGGTGAGAAATCTGAAGGCCGGAGGGGAGTAGGGGTAGTCGATGGGGAACTTGATGCGTGCCTGGAGGAAGAAAAACAGAGAGATTTCATTATTAAGACCAGAACAAAAGAACACAGAGAATTAAAATAAATACACAAAGAAACTTCGACCCGGGCCCCTCGCTCCGGGCCCCCAGCACCACAGCTCCACAGCCCAGACCCCTTCCATCACCAGCGATTTTCCGCCTGGCACTGACAGACGGGCCGGGCCGACGGTGCTGTGGGGTTCAGGACCGTTTCTAATCCATTAACGCCCCAGTGGAGCGCAGTGATCAGGCAGGCTCTAACACAGGGCCGCCGGACGGGGGTAGCCGCTCCCTCCCCGAGCAGGACGACGGGACACAGAGAGACTGCGGGACACTCCGCTGCGGGACAGCCGCCGGTAATTGGATTGGAGACGCTTTACAACCGGAGGAAACAATGCAGATGGGCCAGTGGGGAACGGGGCAAAACCGGCAAACAACAGAACAGAACCCATCAACAAACGTCTCCAAACCAGACAACAGCCAATCAGAGCCAGCCAATTTTACACAGTAAAACAACTGGGTTAATCTGCATTACATAACAGTACCCTGCTCTGCTGAACCCAATCCAGCGCCAATGCTCTCACAAAAACACAGCTATCAACTTACTGCCACTGAAACTCAGCACCAGTCAACTGCACAGAGACAGAGGAGCTCTCTAATACACTGAAGCACAGGCAAACACAGCAAACACAGCACTTACAACGCACTGAATATCTCACAATTCGACAAAAAGATTCGCCACAAATGGCAAATGAGTTTATTTTAAAAGTAGGGATGCACCGATACCACTTTTTCCATACCAATACCTGCGATACCGGCTTTTCTGGTATTGGCCGATACAGAGTACCGATACCAATATAAACTGTTTTGTACTGAATAAGTTATAATAACATGATTGGCTGCTCCGCAGTTTCCACCTTTTTTTTTTAAAGATCTGTTAAGATGATTGGCTGCAGTAGATTATGATTGACAAGGAGCTCCTGTTGTTGATATAAAATTATTCAACGCTTTTTTATTCAGCGCTTTTCAGATTTTCTATTTTTATTTTTTATTACAAGACATATATGCCGTTCGGCTCGGATCTGATAAAAGTCTTGTATTTATATCGCCAAAAGTATCGTTATCGCGAAAATACCATGAAATATCGTGATATTATTTTAGGGCCGTATCGCCCACTCCTACACATTAATATGCAAGTCATAGTTTTTTAAATCAACATGTGGACCTTTTGACTAATTTTTTTTTGGTAAGTCTGTACAAAAGTCATATCTCTGTGTAAACACTGTACACTCTGTCCAGAAAGAGCCTTCTTTAAACCACGCCCCCATCTTCCTGCCTTTAAACCCCGCCCCCAACTTACTGTCAAAAACAACCGTGAGAAATGATGCTGCTGCTGCTCTGCTTTGTTCAGGTTTCTAACAAAGCACAGCTCATCCTGAGCCGTGTAAACAGTTTTAAGCAGCACTACAGGTTCTGGCACTGCACCCCGGGGGCACGGCAGGTCGGTGAGCACTCAGAGGAGGGGGGGGCATAGCTCACACTCCCGGCTCTGCCACTGTTCGAGTCTGAGCACAGCCCGGCTCCAGCTCCAGCTCCAGGCGCTGACGCCACTGTAACCGCCAGGCCCGGGGTAAACAGGGTAAACAAAGACACGCACTGAACTTTTACCAGCCTGACCTACTTTATAAAAATCCTCCATAACAATCCGCTCACTCCTGCTGTAATAATCCCGGATCTGATTAAATAATTCACAGTAAAAATCAGACCAGATGTAGCTGCAGTAATGGGAAACGCTGGGACACAATGAGCACATTCTTTCAATCAATCAATCAACCTTTTTTTAAACTCGGAGTACATCGAATAAACAAAAAAACTAAAAACATCAGAGTAAAATATCAATAAGCAATACCTAAAAATAATAAAAGAAAATAAAGAAACTAAACGATATTATTATTATTATTATTATTATTAATATTATTGTTATTATTATTAATAAACACATCCAGCTCCTCAGTGCCGCACTACCCCTGCTGAGGAACTGAAACTCCTGCAATTATATACCTACAATAACCAATTCTTACCATAAACTATATTACTGTCATTCATAGCAATTAATGCAACCAACATTATAAAAACCATTACAGCTTACAAAGGTAAAACAAACAAAAACAAAAAATAAAACAAATCCATGTCCAGCTTATTCACTATATAGTGATCTCCTTTAGCTACTGAGGTCAGAAAATGATTATATATTGTTTGTTTAGTTTTAACATATTGAATTAAAATTAAAACTTAAGGTAGGGGTGCCGATAGCAATTTTTGTGGACGATATATATATTCCCAATATTGTCGTTTTATGGCCATTAAATTCTACTGACAATGATAAAATAGCATAACAAAGCAGTTATAGCTTGTTAAACACAACTACATTTTCATTAAAATATACCCTTTTTTCCTACTATAGGTAAACAAACATCAAAAACACAACAAATGATAATCACAATTATCAATTACTATTAAGATAATTTCCATTCATTGTACGGTAGGTCGATAATGTAGTTACTGTACAATAGATCGATACTGTAATTATTGTAACAGGCCTAATAGATATGTATGAAATCGCATCAGATATGATTACCACCACAGATTTGACCACAGAGCTGCATTAACACGTCTGGTATGAACAAGCCTGTCATGCTAATATATTAGCATAATAATGCAGTTTTATCAATAAGAGTAATTAACTTTAATTTAAAAAAATAAGACATTTTAGTTCACATATTAACATATCTGACATAAATAAAACATAAACGAATGATACTGGACAGATATAACCTGTCTCTAGAAAATATATATTAAATATATATTTAATTTATATATATATATATCAAACAGTGCAGTTAACTCTAGTCAGGCCTGTAAAGGCTGTGAACTAGTGCTGGGAGATATGGGAAAAATCATATATCACGATTTATTTATTTTTTAATATCACGATAACGATATATATCATGATATATCACATTAGAGTATGTTTTCAGTTACTCTTCGAAAAATATGACAAAATAATTTACTTTTACTTTTCAAAGTGACATTAAACCTTCACAAATGAGAATCACTACCTTATAGTATACATATATATATATATAATCAAATGAAAACATGAGGTATATGCAGTAGCAATATATATATATTTTTTAATTATACAGGTAAGTATAGTAAAGGTAAAGGTAGTAATTCTCATTTGTCATCAAGTTTGGTTTAGTGTCACTTTGAAATAAAGTTTATTGTTTTGTCATTTTTTTAAGATTAAGTGAAAACATACTCAAATGTGGTATATCATGATATATATATATCGATATCGTGATATAAAAAATTCCATATCGTGATATATGATTTTTCCCCATATCGCCCAGAGAGAGAAAGCTAGCTGTCTGGTGGGAGCATTGTTGACAGAGAGAATAGCAGGCTAGAGGAACAAAGAAGCAAAACATCAGAGAGTGTAAATATCACATAACCAGCCCTAAATCACATATATAACTTAAATCACACACTAAAACAGAGCTGAGGAGGAACTGAGCTGCTGCTGCTGCTGTCGGTGGTTTAATAAAGGGGATGTTAGTGTTACAAAAAGATGACCATGTTAGATAAAGACAGCCTGCCAGCTAATGCTAACTTTAGCTTAGCTTTAGCATTAGCTATGTGGGCAGCCGAGCAGCAGCTACACAAACAGCAGCTACAGTATAACCACCTTTAAACACACTGACACGACCAGAACCTCGGGTTTATACACTAATTTCAGGTCTATTTAACATTTATTTAACGTTACAGATTCATAGGTTATGGTATTGTTTGTAGCAAAATCACTAACATTAAATAAGTATATCTAGCTAGTGAACAAAAAACAACAACAACAACAACAACAACAACGATAATGTATTTATTGAGAAAACCTCTTTCCTTAAAGCATTCACTGCTAGCAAAGCAATTTACATTAAATAAACGTTATTTTTTTGTATTGATGGTGGAGAAACAACTTTAAAACAACCTATATGTTAAGGTTCATACACGTAAAGCTGTTAGGCAAAATGTGTTGACATTTACATTAGACTATTATTGTTTTTGTATTATTAAAATACCCCTTTCTATACGGCAAACCACAAACAAGGCTATTATAACTTAGATTAAAAAAAAAAAAAGTTAAACGTTGATTAAACTTTTTGGTAACTAGATAACCTAGCTTTTACCTAAGTGTTGAAAGCTATTGTGACTTTCAGTAAACGTTGATTTAACTGAAACTCTGGCGTTTATATACTTTATACCATTATTATTCTTGAGAGAAATAATATAATTGTCATTAATAGCCATTAATTACACCACAATAATAAAAAATGTTTAAACATCTTACAAAACTAAAACAAACAAATCTAATATATTCAGAAACACTTGTTTATTCTGTATACTACATATTTTTTTGTATAACATTTACATGTAAAATATTTATTCACTACCTCCTTTCTACGGTTAGGTTAGCTTTTATCCTTTGTATAGTTTTGTATTGTTCGTATTTATATATTATTAGGTATATTATTTGACCACTGTAGTAGATAAGGTACTTATCTTGAGGTTACAGCTTTCTTTAAATCTTTTTTTTATTTATATCTAAGGTATAGTTCCATCCATCCATCCATCCATCCATCTTAGATTCAGAGCCCCAATCACCACAGTTAAACGTTGATTAAACGTCTGAATTTCAATTTAACGCTTTCACAGCTACAGTTGGGTTAATGTAAGTTAACCCTACACTGCGAGGAAATGAGTAATAACTGTTGATTTGACGTTATAAGACGTAAACTAATATGTCAACCAGTAAACAATGAACGTTTACTGGATGTTCTCCTCGATCAGGGTAGACTGGCTAACCTACATCGGGCTCTGTGGCTAAATATAGACTGTTAAATATAGCTGGCCAAATGGTAGAGGGTTGAAATCTGGAATCACCCCCCCCCCCCCAGATCTCTCCACATCCTCACTGAAAAACACACAGAAATTACTAAATAAACAAGATTAACGAGTTTACCTTAAAGTATCCCCCCTCGTACAGCGTGTTCGGGGGGCCGAATATGGCCACTTCCCAGTTGTACAGGTCCGCCTCGTCCACCAGTGTGATCTTGAAGCCCTCCACCGGCTCCTCCTGCAGGCTCTTCATCTCCAGCATCAGCGCCTTCTGGGAGCTGGCCACATGCGGGCCGCTGTGCTGGGCCATCCCCGCGGCGGTGAGCGGAGAACCGGTTAGGTGTGAGTGAGAGAGGCGGGCTGGGGAACTGCCTGCCTGGGCTCGCTGCTGCTGCTGCTGTTGCTACTGGCTTTGTGTAAAAGCTAGGCTAAACTAAGCTAAGCTAAGCTAACCCTCAGCTACACAAACAAGCCTATTGTTTCTCTTAGCTTTAGCCTATCTTAGCCTGACAGCGGCTAAATCTATCTGACGCATAAACAGGCGAGCCTGGCTAGAAACCTGAACACCGGCGCGGAGCCAGCGAGCTATCTCAATCCGCACAGGCCGAGCTCAGAGCTCCGAGCCCGGGCAGCCCGCGGCGGAGAGCAGGTCCGAGACCCGGACTGTTGAGCTGTAGACTCGGATCAGATCCCGGCCCAGAGCCGCTGTAACGTTAACTTACAGGACGCGGAGTCTCTCCGTGAGAGTTGCCGACTTAAACACAGGCCGCACAGCCCTGACACAGCCTCGCAGCGCGGATTATAACAGCGCACAGCGACTTATTTACAAAGAAAAAACTACAAACTGCCACATCTCTGCCCGCACGGTCCGCTCTGATCTGCGCTCCGCTTTCTGTGTATGTGTTCCTCTCGCTTCCACTCGTCAATAAACTTCACCGCAGCGCATTCTGGGAAATGCAGTTTTAAACTCAATTTAAACTCCGCCTTCAGCTTCACGGAAGGTTAGAGGAACGCTTCCTGTGACAGGGGGCGGGGCTTAGCCAACAACACACTTAAATTTTTTAAGACACCAAAAACTGATACTCTCATCACAGTTTGGGGATTACTAACTCAAATAGCCAATTTTTGTGGTGGTAAATTCTCCGCATTAAACTCATTTAGCTTTTCTAAAACTCACTTTTAGCCAAACTTTAAACACAGTTACCTCACTACATTACACACAGGAATACAAACTCAAAATCACTATTACTGTACCGTGGGCAAGACTTTCACTGTTTTTACTTTTACCAGACATGGATTTACTTTAGAGTTGTCAGAGGTGAAATGAGTTTTGCTGGGAGCCATGATGCTCCTGAATACATCACTGCCCGCCCTCTCTAAAAACTGATTGGCTGACACCCAGACTTTTTGTAGCCTCTTTATTTTGCATGCGCTTCATGAATATGCACATGAGGGGAGCACCTTTCTATCCCTCTTCCTCTCTTTCTCACACGCGATTGGGCAAAAAAGTTTGTGTCGCCTGCAAGTGTGTCAGACTTTAATCTATTAAAAGTCTTTTTAGAGTCTTTTTATATTTATATTAAACACTGAATCTGATATGTAATAAATACATATTTACATTAATTTTGACAGTACTAGTCTAAAGTTTAGACACATCTTTTCATTCGGTGCTTTTATTTATTTAATGTATTTTCTACATTTTAGATTAATATTACTACTACTACAACTACTAATAATAATAATACATTATTAGTCCTCCACATGAATCCCTCGATCTAAACCTGATAAACTGAGGTGGAGCTTCACAGCATGAAGGAAAAGCAGCAGCTATTGTTCAGCACCTCCAGGAACTCCTTCCTTTAAGATTAAACATATTCTGTTTTGTTTAACACTTTTTGTTGACTAAATAATTCTGCATGTGTTCCTGTAGAGCTTTTACTCTTCTGTTATGTTCATTTGTCAGGAACAGCAATTGTGTTCGCGGGTCAGTTTGACCCGGTGCATGTTTAATTATCCAAAAGATGCATAAAACAACAAAAAGAAATCCTAACAAGCAGTGTGAATATTTCATTACTAACTCCTTTGCTAATCATTCTATCAATATTTAGTGCAATGTTGTTCCATAACTCTAACAGGTAATGGTTCAATTAGAATAATTCACTAATTTTTCATATAAAGTACATGTTCAAACTTGTTTTAACGCTTCACTACTAAATTAAATACATAATAAATATAATTTTATTATTTACTTATTTTGTTTGGCATAAAAAACACAAATTAAAAGAAAAACTATACTTATCACATAATTGTCTCGTTGGTCTAAATGTTTAATATATGTATATAATTACATATCCATTGGATGTTGTGTACTGCGCTTTGCTTTCAATAAACACACAAACAAATAAACAAATAAATAAATGTATTTAAATTGGGGCCATGGTAACACTGTGAATGTAGAGCATACATAATCAATAACTGTTTATTTCTATTAAACACTGATATAACGAGAGAGGCAGTATTATACTTTCTATTGTAGACTGATTAATAATCTTATCAATAATCTTATTAACACTCTGATTAATAATCTGATTAATAATCTAAATACAGGGTAGCAGTGGGTGGTTGTAATGATACTTGTCCTCCACTAGGTGAGGCTAAAGGCTGTGATTTAGCTTCAGCTGCACTTTACCTCAGTTTAATATACTAATTTTATACAGTGTTTATTTCTGGACCTGTTTTACAGTATCTATAGTTATATTTCACCAGTATACGCTCTAGAAAGGAAAACAACATCTTAAAAACATATTAAACAGTTACGGATAACTTTAATTACTGTGTTATTAGATGAAGTGACAGCATAGTTTTACCTGTATACCTGGTTTGTCTCTCACTGGGAAGCAGTTTTAATCATAAATCATCATATATATGTATATTTGAGCTTAATTTAAACAGTATTGAAAGATAGAGATTATATAACTAAACACATTAAACTTAAGTGAACTGAAATAACTTTTAAACAGTTAAATGCTGGAAAATGTAATGAACAAAAACACATTCCCCTAACATTTCTGTAAATATTTGACTCAAATGGCTAGATGATGTGCAGATTGAACAACTGGTTTTGAAAAATTCAATTCTGATTAGAGAAATGCATCAAAGTGACTAAGAAACACTGTAAGAGGTGAAACTCTGATATGTGATATGGGTAACAGACTGTAGATGGCGCTATGGAGGTGCTTCCCCTATTATGGACCTAAAGCTGCTGAAAATTTAACAGCCCTGCTCCCCGTTCACACCTGAGGTCTTGTAACACTAACGAGTCACATGACACCGGGGAGGGAAAATGGTTAATTGGGTGCACTGTTGTTGCAGTGGTTTAGATATTACAGTTTTTCTTTCACTGGGAAAATAGTTCACTGGGAATATTCAGTGAATTTACATTCGGTTCAGTTAAACCATTTAGTTATCAGAGAGTCTGTAAAGCAGATTTTATACATTTCTATTATACATTTTTCCCTGGTAAATATCCCCTGAATTGATGAATAACTAAAGTGCTCCTATACGATCGGTGGAGCTGAAAAGTCGATAATGGATGTAGAAACAAGCAGGTGGTCATAATGTTATGATCTGTCAATAAATTACTGTATAAACGGTAAAATCATAAAAGTGAATTCTGTTGAATTTTTTGTAGTCAGGCTCTTTGTACTGATTTGTACTGATAAAACGTATTTATGATTCATAAGAAAAAGTGCAGAATTAAAAAACAATATCTCACTCAGACAAAACTTTTATTTTGTAAAATCCTTATACAGTAAACTGAAAGACAATCACATGACTTGTCATTTTGACGGACTGTTTATTCTGATGACTCTGATTACTAAAACACAGAACAGACAGACAGGACATGTTACATTCCAGAATATACAACAGTATTTTTTTAAATTATATTATATTATTATTTTAAACAAGATACAATTTTGTATACATGATATCACATGTTCATACACACCTGTTCTCTCGATGAAATGTTTGAACTATCGCCTGCACCCTTTGACCAGCCTCTGCAGGTGTATGATTGATAACATGTGGACTTTATTTCATCTGGAGCATGCCCACAAACGTTCCGTTATCAGTGAATGTCATGATTAACCTAACACCTAATTCAGGAGATATTTACCAGGAAACATCTAATAAAATTGTATAAAATCTGCTTTACAAGCTTTGATAACTAGTTTAACTAATTTAAAAGTAAGGATGTATGCAGTGAACTAATGGCTATCTGTTCTGGTGGGGAAGCCAGTTCAGGAGAGTAAAGATAAAAATAAAATATTGTAAAATGAATGAGAAATGGCTTCTGTGATGGGCACAGAAGACCGCTAACACACTAAAACTCAGCTAAAGCATGATAGTCAGGGTCATACAGTGGTTTAATAGGACGAGTTCCTCTCAGAACTGGCCTTCCCAGTTATATTCAGAATTCTGCTTTAAAAACAGATAGAAAAATAGACAAAACAGAAAAAAAAGAATATGAGTGCTGCCAGTATTGCTGCAGAGGTTGAAGAAGTGTAGGATCAGCCTGCAGTGCTCAAACCATACACCACACATTGCATCAACTCTGTCTGCATGGCACTGTCCTAGAAGCAGGCCTCTTCTAAAGCAGACGCACAAGAAAGCCCAAAAACCTGTTTGGATCCAGAACTGTACATTCATTTCTTTTGTGCCATTCAAAATGTATTTATTTTAAATTCCCTTCTGATACAGTGAATAATTCATAATTTATTAACTTTTAATTCAGAACTTAAACTCACACATCAGATCAGTCCTGGACATTTTATGCCACCTATAAGCACATTTTTAAATCCTAAAACAGGATATATCAGGGATTAGTGTGTGAGTAGTTACTGTAATTGATTATCATTAAATCTGGAACGCCCTGCGTCTGTTCTGTGCTGTAAAATCAACATCCCGTCATTAGTGAATCAGAGTTATCAGGAAAAGCTGCAGGCTGTGGGCTCGGCCTGGGCTAGACTCTGCATGTTCACACTTATTCTGTGTGAAGAGAAACAGTACAGTACTGTTCAAATCATATACTCTGACCAGTGTGTGGATTTTTAAACAATTAACAGAATAAATATAACGTAAATAAGAATACAACATAAATGATTCAAACATGATTAAAACAAAGAGAAGTAAAATTAAAAACATGTAAAAGAACAACAAAGAATTGGAAATAAAAATAAAATAAGAAAAAAGCATGAATAAAACATGATACAAAAGTGCCGTTACAGAATAAAAGTGTTCGGTTACTTCAAGTAAAGTGTAAATGATATATATGCTGAAATAAACAACAAAAAATTACAGTAGCCAACTGTTTTCAATCATTTTTGAAGACTATTTATTACTCTTAACCCATTTCTTCATTTTTAATTTTGGAGTTCTTCATTCTTTCTTTATTCTTCATTCTTTCTTTATTTCTTTGCATTATTTGAGGTCTGAAAGGTCTGCATCTTTTTTTTTCAGCCATTTCTCATTTTCTGCAAATAAATGTTTTAAATCAGTGCTCTCATTATTGTTAGTTTCACTTTTTAAACTGAATTTCTAAATTAAATAAACTTATTCGATGCTGGTTATCTAGTTATGATGGTTTAATGTAGGGCTTTTATTTTGTGTGTAAAGGGACTTTTATTGTGTAAATCTGCAGTTCGTCAGCGGGCGGCTTCACACTCGCAGTATCCGCTCTCAGCAGAGCCGCCGCTGGCCGAGTCCTGAGTCCCGCTGCCCGCTGTCTGCTGTCTGCTGTCTCTCTCCGGAGGATCAGGATGGTTGTGGGGGATCAGCGGGAGTTCCGGGTTCAGGGATCAGCGCGCTGTCAGGTGTAGGAGCCCGCGGTCTGCGCAGAGTGCCGGGTGAGCGCGGGGGAGTACCGGGAGTACCGGGGTACGGGGGTAGGTATTACCGTGGTACAGCGGGCGGGGCGGGTTTGTTGTGCTAGCGGGTTTAGCTCCTCCGCTCCGGTATCGGCAGAGCTAACCCACCGCTCTGCGTGTGTTCAGCCGGATTAACCGGGTTATAACCGTGTTCTGTGTGTGATTAAACTCCTGTAGAAACTGCAGGTTTATTAATTTAATCATTAATTTAATCATTAATTTATTAACAGACAAAAAACAAGCCGAGTGCGGCGGAGCGAGCAGGCTAAGCTAGCTGGCTAAATTAGGCTAAGCTAGCACCTCAGATGAGCTCAGCGGTCTGTTAATGTATTTAGCTAAATAAACTAATTTAGCTAGAGGTAGTTAGCTAAGGCTAATTCCTAAATTCCTAAAAACTCTCTAAATTAAGCGTTTTTTTTAGTTAAAACTAACAAAATAGCTGGTTTAACTAGTTACTCAGAGTTACTCAGCTGTTATCTGTGGTAAAATCACAACAGTGGAACCATTTTTGACTCCTTTTGATTTTTACCAGTTAAACTTTCTATATAAAACCGTTTCAGAAATCAGTTCTGAAATATTTACTAGTAATTCTTAAGGTTATAATAATTTATAAAAAGAAATATTGTAGTTAAGTTTTATTTCGTTTTCGTATTTTCACTTTTCTCCTCCAATTCAGTTAGTTTTTTATACATAGTGTTATTTGTGAGGTGCAAATATTCAGTTACTGTGAAACAACCAGCTGGCAGCCTTTCGTGCAAAATATTTGTAATATATAAATCCCTATTATAGTTATTTATAATTACTTCTTATATTAACTCTCAGTACATTTATCTATAATTACCTTATTACTTTTATAACTTCCCTTTACAAGTGTCTATAATTACTTCATTATTAGTAAAAAAAAAAAAAAAATGTTCTCTCTGTTTATTCTGTGAGGCAAAGTATTGGAACATGTGACTGTCAGGTGAGTGACAAACCTCACAAAGATAAGAAATAATCATAACCGTTACACAAATATTGGCCATAACCCGAACAATCATTTGGAAAGTCCTAAAGAAGAAAGTCATCACTGGTATACTAAGTAAAAGATAGACAGATAGACCAGGCAGCAGCAGCATTTGAGGACAGAAATATTGTGTTTTGTAGTCATTAGGGGTGGTTATCACAGGGCACCTCGAAATACATTAATCACAATAACGATGACATCACGATAGTGTGATTCTGTGATACAAATTGTCGCAAGACAATTTTCTAT